>NC_051177.1:142476680-142575796 GCF_013339695.2 Rhipicephalus sanguineus | reverse complement strand
GTGACTACCGTACGGTACCCCAGCGTTGCCCATATAATGTCCATATAATGATACCGTACCACATATGCCCCTATAATGATATATGATCGCTACCCCAGCGTTGCCCCCAATCGAGCAGCCCGTGATCCGACTCTGCGACCTAACCGTCCACGCAAAGCGACATACTAGCGACTTCGACGTTCTCATCGACGGCCTCAACGTCACCGCTCTCGTTGACACTGGGGCCGAATACCCGTCGTCAGTGGGCCATTCCCCACCAAGCTGAAGAAACTAAAGACCGCTTGGAGTGGACCCGTAATCCGGACAGCTGGAAGCCACCTGATACGTCGATTGGAGTCGGCACGGCGACAGTCACCTCAATAACCGGAATTATCCTGCGAGCTTTGTAGTCATAGAAAACTGCTCCAGGGATGCGATACTTCGAATGGACTTCCTAAGTGACCATGGCGACGTCATCGACCTGAGGTCTGGCTTGATAACACTACCTCAGACAAAGCGATCCCGCCCCACGCGACGCCAGGGAAACCATGCATTGAATGTGATAGAAGAGCAGGTGACCGTTCTGCCGCGCTCCAGCGTCATTATTTCCGTTGGCGCCGAAAAACCTGCGAACCTTCAAGGCGTCATCGAGGGCGATGAGCACCTGCTCCTGAACCGTCAAATTTGCGTCGCAAGAGGTATAGCCGAGCTGCGTGACGGTAAAGCAAAGGTAGTGCTGACACACATCAGCCACGATTATAGGCACCTCAACATGGTACGACGGTCTCCTACATCGACGAATGTGTGGTCGCCGGCAATGCTTTCACCCTCTTCGATGCTGCCGAACCTGCTTCGACGAATCGAGGTCCCGAACCAGATTTTAACGTCAACCCGAGCCTTCCGAAGGTCAAGCAAGACCAGCTCAAAACCCTGCTCCTGCAATACAAGGACTGCTTATCGTCGTCGTCAAAAATTCGACAGACCCCATTCGCGAAACATGGCATCATAACAGAAGAAAGTGCCCGACCAATCTGTCAGAGCCTGTACCGAGTTCGTCGACGCGAGAACGCGAGGCCGTCAAGTAAACAGGTCGACGAATGCTACGCGACGACATCATCCAGCCGTCCAAGAGTCCGTGGTGCGTCACCTGTGGGTGTTAGTGAGAAAGAAGGATGCGACCCTACGTTCCTGCGTCGATTATTGTCACCTGTACAAAATCACGAAAAATGAAGTGTAACCTCTCCCACGTATAGACGACGCCCTAGATCGACTCCACAACGCGAATACTTTTCTTCGATGGACCTCAAGACCGGCTACAGGCAAATCGAGGTCGACGAAGAGACCGAGAAAGACTGCCTTCATGACTCCGTACGGCCTGTTCGAGTTCAAGGTCATGCCCCTTCGGTTTTTGCTCGGAACACTGCGACTTCCACGAGTCATGGATACAGTATGAGCTGGCTTGAAGTGGCACACTTGCCTGTTTACTTAAGCGACGTCGTTGGGTTTTCCTCGAACTTCGACGAACACCTCCAGCACCTTGAATCCGTACTTCAAGCAATTAAGAACTCCGGGCTCACCCTGAAGCCAGAAAAGTTTCGGCGTCGCGTACGAGGAGCTCTCTGTTTTTGGGTCACGTGATCAGCAAGACGAGTGCGCCCCAGGCCCGCAGAAAACAGCCGCCATCGCCGCTTTCCCGCCCCCACTGTCAAGAAGGCCGTGCGACGATTTTTTGGCTTGTGCGCCTATTACGACACTTTGTCAAAGACTCTTCCACGGATCGCCGAGCCACTAACGCAGCTCACGAAGACCGACGTCGAACACAGGTGGCTAACCAGCGCAGTCGAAGCATTTCATGAACTGAATGACCGCCTCCAGACGCCTCCGATACTTGCGCATTTCGACGAATACGTCCATGCGGAGATTCACACCGATGCAAGCAGAGTAGGACTCCGCGCTGTCCTTGGGCAGCGGGACGGACGGACTGTGAAAGGGTTTATCAAAAAAAAGATGATGACCTTATTTTTAGGTCTGGCGGTCCCACGCCGCCAATTTCCCACAGGGTGGCTGCCCTCCCAAGCGGTCGCTGTCTAAGGCAGAGGCCAACTGATCCGTAACAGAAAAGGAGTGCCTCGCCGTCATCTGGGCTACGTCAGAGTTTCGTCCCTACCTCCACGGCAGGCCCTCCAAAGTTGTGAGCGACCATCACGCCTGGTGTTGGCTAGCTAACTTGAAGGACCATTCAGGTCGCCTCGCACGGTGGAGCCTAAGACTTCAAAAATTCGACTTACCGTCGTGTGCAAGTCCGGAAGGAAGCACTCCGATGCCGACTGCTTGTCTCGTGCCCCCGTCGACCCACCACCGCCCGACGACCAGAATGATGACAGCTTCTTGGGAGCCATAAGTGCCGACGACTTCGCCGAACGATAGCGAGCCGACCCGGAACCGAAGGTGCTAGTGGAATACCTGGAGGGCAGGACCATCGTTTTCTTGTCCCAAAAGTATTCAGGCGAGTATTGGCATTATTTTCATTGAAAAATAGCGTCCCCGTAAAGAATAACTTCTCTACGGCCCGAGCCAGCTACCTTATCGTTGTAACTTCAGGACTGCGACCATAAATTATGCAAGCCCTGCACGACCACCCGACGGCTGGACACCTCACACTTTCCCGCATCCTCGCACGATTACAGGAAAAGTACTACTGGCCGCGCCTTGCCGCCGACGTAAGGACATGCCGAGACTGTCAGCGACGGAAGACACCGCCCACAAGACCAGCAGGCTTCCTTCAGCCGATCAAGCCTCCTCGGCGACGATTTCAGCAGATCGGCATCGACCTCCTGGGGCCGTTACCAACGTCGACTTGCGGAAATAATGGATTGTCGTGGCTACCGACTATCTCACCCGCTACGCCGAAACGAAAGCCCTGCCCAAAGGCAGTTCCGCTGAGGTAGCCTAGTTCCTCTGAAGAGCATCGTCCTTCGACACGGCGCCCCAGAGGTTCTCATCACCGACAGAGGTTCGGCGTTTACGGCTGACCTAACTCAGACGATCTTGGAATACAGCCACACAAGCCACCGCCGGACCACCGCGTACCACCCGCAGACCAACGCCTCACCGAGCGTTTAAATAAGACCATCGCCGACATGCTGGCCATGTACGTCAACGTCGAACACAAGACGTGGGACGCCATCCTTCCGTGCGTGGCCTTCGCGTACAACACGGCCGTACAAGAAACGACGCAGATGGCGCCATACAAGTTGGTCTACGGACGGAGGCCGCAAGACGCTCGACGCCATGTTACCAAACGTGACCGACAAGGAAAACATCGACGTGACGACCTACCTACAGCGCGCCGAAGAAGCACGGCAGCTCGCTCGCCTACCGATCAAGAACCAGCAGACGACTGACAGCCGCCGCTACAACCTTCGACGACGCCACATGGAATACCAACCCGGTGACAGTGTATGGGTATGGACGCCAATACGCCGACGGGGACTTAGTGAGAAGCTTCTTCGATGATACTTCGGACCGTACTGGGTGCTCCGACGCCTCGGCGCACTCCACTACGAGGTTGTCTTGACGGCATTACGAACTCTCAGCGGCGCCGTGCGCGACCTGAAGTCGTTCATGTCGTCCGCCTCAAGCCATATTACGCGCGTTAGTGAATCTGAGGACTGTGCTTTGCTTTATCATTGTACTTTGTTGTATTGTACACTGTTGCTTTGGCGACACTGGAGTTTTAAGCAAAAAAGCCTTCATTCATTCTGCAATTAATATGGCGTCGACAGTGCCGTAACTGCAGGCATCTGGATAATCCGATGGTGAAAGCAAGAAAAGTTACCCCTGGCTGTTCCGAAGTCCCGTTCCTACGAGCAGTTTTCGTCATTGCTGAATATTCAAAAACTATTCGAAAAATATTCGCTATTTCGAATATGCCCTATTCGATTCGAGTACCGAATCGAATAAAACGCTATTCGAAATTTTCGCATATTCGCACGCCTCTACTATGAACGAATCACAGAAGCTGTACCAGCTCACTGGACCAATCCGAGGTTACACGATTGCGAATTAGACGCAATCAAGGAGGTTAAAAAAATTATTAAACCTCCTTGGACGCAATATGCCCCAATTCATCAGCGTCCAGAAGAATACCCCGTGGTTGCGTTTATAGTTATACAGCCCAGAATAAGTGCTCCGGGCGGAGGCTGCACGTTTTAACGGCACGCGCACTCTAACTGCCGTAGCGGCTCCATGGTTAGCGCTGGTTATTGCCGGAGGAGGAAGCTTGCGGCACGAGACGAGAGGCATGGCAATCGGTTGAGCGTGCATGACTTGGTCTCGAGACATCGGAGTCGCCGGCGAAACTAGGCTGAAAGTGAGGAGGACTGGGAAGAAGGAGACTTCGCGGGTGAACGGCTCTAAAGGCCAACGCCTGCACGACGTCACATCCGCGCTCGGATTGCGGCCAACAAAACACAGCACCGCCGACGCGACGTTTTCTCCTACAGCACTGCGGCGCCGCAGCGCAACGGAGTCAAGGCCGGCCGAACACGCTCCTAAAACGTCGCTGTTGCGCATGGCTGAGACGCGTACAGCGGTGGCGCGTGTGCCGGACGTGTGTACGCGCCGCCGTCATCGTCCCGTAGGGTCTAAATGACGTGCAGTACACGCGATGCATAGCGTCATCGCGAATACCGACTGTATCCACTCCGTGCGCTCCACATACGCTGCCGACGTGAGAACACCGAAGTTTCTGCCGACGTAATCGCTAGGGGTTGTCGCTGCTTCACTGCGGATCAGTGGCGTGGGCAGAAATTTTTTTCAGAGGGGGAGGGGGGGGGGCACCTACTTGATCCGACATTGGGTCTGGGCAGATAAGTGGAATCGAGTGTCATTTTGTGCTCTGTATCCCATGGGGGAAAAGAATCGTCGAGGTGGGGGGGGGGGGCACAGGCCCAGTGTGCCCCCCTCCCCCCTGGCTACGCCACTGCTGCAAATGCGCGAGCATTCGAACAAGACTCAAGAACTAGCTAGAGATAGCCAAATGTCTCTTCATTGTAATGATCGCGGTTGCCGGCCATCTTTTAAAGATTATACTTTCCTCTCACAATATTATGACGAACGCGCGCGTCTCATTTCTGAAGCTTAATAATAATAATAATAATATATCGGGTTTAACGTCCCAAAACCACGATATGATTATGGCAAACGCCGTATTGGAGGGCTCCGGAAATTTCGACCACCTGGGGTTCTTTAACGTGCACCTAAACACGGGCCTCAAACATTTTCGCCTCCATCGAAAATGCAGCCGCCGCGGCCGGGATTCGATCCCGCAACCTTCGGGTCAGCAGCCGAGCGCCATAACCACTAGACCACTGTGGCGGGGTTCATTTCTGAAGCTTATCATGTCCACAATAGCTGCGAGGTGTTTGTAAGCCTCCCCTCGATTGTCCTCCTCCCGAAGGAGTTAGCATTTCTATCGCATTGAAAAAAATTTTTTTTTGCCTCTGCACAGGCTGAGTCTTCATTTTTTCTGTTTTCTTTTTTCTGTTACACTGAGATACTGGTTGAGTATACATACATGCGCTACCTGGAAGATAAAACACATTTGGTTGCTAGGTGGTCTGTGTCCCTTGTTCGTCCCGTCTATTTAGCGCTGTTTTTCTGCTGGTAATCATGACCCAACCAGCACAAATGCGTATCCTACCGCGGTTGACAGCATGCTAAAACGGGCAGCAGAGTCTGTAGCGAGGCTTTAGGAAGATCCGCGCCGTTTGGGGGCAATATTTCTAAACCCTCGACGATAATCGGCATCTATCTAGCGCACACTTATGCTTTGTTTAACGCGGAGCCCCAAATATTCTTTCAGGCCCCGAACGGTGCGCGCGTATAGCGTGACATATAGCGGTCCATATAGGAAAAAATTGGGCGGCGCAGAACTGCAGAAAGTTAGTGCGCTCGAAGTAAAATTGCGACTATTGTTAAGGGATGAGATGAGCCCTATGTATGGGGATGTGTTTCAGAGAGCAGATTTCTTTCAAATATATAGATGCACGCCAGAGTCCATGCAACGCAAGGTTAACAACCAAGGTAACGAGCATAAGCCGCTTTGTTTTATCGGTCACTTTACATATTAAACTATTTCGTGCCTTCGTTAAATGGCTGCACTTGTCACGAGGTAGCACGAGAACATTTATGCACTTGACGAAGGACGAAGCCTGACGAGAGACTGGATTATGCATCGTTGTCCGGAAACTCAAGTTTAGTCGGGGTCGCATGAAATGTATGCAAACTACGATGCTCAACTGAGCAACGTTAAGGACAGACATGATGATCAACTAGTTGAACGCTTCTACGAAGACGTAGAATCAGCAACGAGTAAGATAAAGACACAGTATATTGTACTGATGGGCGACTTTAATGCAAAGGTAGGCAAGAAGCAGGCTGGAGATCATGCAGTTGGGGAATATGGCATCGGCTCTAGAAACGCCAGAGGGGAGTTACTAGTAGAGTTCGCCGAATGCAATAATTTACGGATCTTGAATACTTTCTAAAGAAAACGAGCTACTCGTAAGTGGACGTGGAGGAGTCTTAATGGCGGAACTAAAAATGAAATAGACTACATAATGTGTGTCTACTCGGGCAATTGTACAGGATGTGGAAGTAGTTAACAAGATCCGATGCAGTGCCCATAGAATGGTAAGATCTAGAAGTAAAGTGGACTTTAGGAAGAAACGGCAGAAGCTGATACGCAAGAAGCCGATTAATGAACTAGCTCTGAGAGGGAAAGTAGAGGAATTCACAGTTTCACTTCAGAATAGGTACGCGGCTTTAACCGAGGAAACCGACCTTAGCGTTGACGCAATGAATGATAATCTGACTAGTATCATTAAGGAGTGTGCAGTGGAAGTCGGGGGTACAGTCGTTAGACAGGACACTAGTAAGCTATCCCAAGAGACGAAAAACCTCATTAAGAAACGTCAAGCCATGAAAGCCGCAAATGCAACAGACAAAATAGAGCTGGCGGAGCTTTCGAAGTTAATCAATAGGCGTAAAGTAGCCGACATAAGAAAGTATAATATGGAGAGAATTGAGCATGCCCTAAAGAACGGAAGAAGCCTCAAAGCTATGAAGACAAAACCGTGCATAGGCAAAAATCAGATGTATGCATTAAGTGACAAGGAAGGCAAGGTCACAACCAATATGGATAGAATAGTTGAAGTAGCGAAAGAGTTCTACAGAGATCTGTACAGCAGCCGAGACAGTCAGGATGATAACGTAAGAAGCAGTAATAGCCCAGAGGAATCTGACATCCCACCAGTATTGACAGGAGAAGTCAAGAAAGCCCTAAAGGGAATGCAAAGAGGCAAAGCCACTGGTGAGGATCAGGTAACATCAGACCTGTTGAAAGACGGTGGAGATATTATGTTAGAAAAACTGGCCACCCTGTATAAGAAGTGCCTCTCGACGGGAAGGATACCAGAATCTTGGAAGAATGCCAACATCATCTTGATTCATAAGAAAGGGGACGTCAAGGACCTGAAAAATTACAGGCCCATCAGCTTACTGTCCGTTGTCTACAAGCTATTTACAAAAGTAATTGCTAACAGAATTAATACGGCATTAGAGTTGAATCAACCAAAGAACCAGACAGGATTTCGTACAGGCTTCTCAACAATAGACCATATTCATACTATCAATCAGATGATAGAGAAATGCGCGGAATACAACCAACCCCTATACATAGCCTTCATAGATTACGAGAAGACATTTGATTCGGTGGAGACATCAGCAGTCATGCAGGCACTGCGGAATCAGGGCATCGACGAAGCCTATATAAACATAATGGAAGAATCTACAGCGGATCCACAGCCACTATAGTCCTCCATAAAGAAAGCGACAAAATCCCAATAAAGAAGGGCGTACGGCAGGGAGACGCGATCTCTCCAGTGCTATTCACCGCGTGTTTACAGGAGGTTTTCAGGGCCCTAGATTTGGAAGAATTAGCGATAAGAGTTAATGGAGAGTATCTCAGTAACCTGCGATTCGCTGATGACATTGCATTGATGAGTAACGCGGGAGACGAATTACAGCTCATGATTACTGAACGGGATACGGAAAGTAGAAGAGTAAGTCGGAAAATTAATATGCATAAAACTAAAGTAATGTGGAACAATCTTGGCAGAGAACAGCGCTTTGCGATAGGTGGCGAGGCACTGGAAGTTGTAAAGGAGTATGCCTACTTGGGACAAGTAGTAACCGCGGAGCCGAACCATGAGAGTGAAATAACTAGAAGAATAAGGATGGGATGGGGCTCATTCGGCAAGCATTATCAAATCATGAATGGTAGTCTACCACTATCCCTCAAGAGGAAGGTAGATAACAGCTGCATCTTACCGGTACTTACCTACGGAGCTGAAACCTGGAGACTTACTAAGAGGGTTCAACTTAAATTGAGGACGACGCAGCGAGCGATGGAAAGGAAAATGATAGGTGTAACCTTAAAAGACAGGAAGAGAACAGAGTGGGTCAGGGAACAAACGGGGGTTAAGGATATCATAGTTGAAATCAAGAAGCAGAAATGGATATGGGCCGGGCACCTAGCACGTCGGCAGGATAACCGGTGGTCATTAAGGGTAACTGACTGGATTCCAAGAGATGGCAAACGCGTGAGGGGGAGACAGAAAATTAGGTGGGTAGATGAGATTAAGAAGTTTGTAGGTATAACGTGGCAGCAGAAAGCACGGGACCGGGTTGATTGGCGAAACATGGGAGAGGCCTTTGCCCTGCAGTGGGCGTAGACAGGCTGATGATGAAGGACAGACGGACAATGAACTTTATTAATATAGTCCTGAGGAGCACCACAGCCGTTCAGTGCGGCAGCGCCGCGGGCCGCTCCCGCGTGGGGACGGGGAGGCCAAGCCTCACCGCCGCGTCGTGGGCCCTCTGGACGGCCCTTAACTGGTGTATTAGATTCGAGCTCCTTAGCACGGAGCTACACTGTTCTTCAGTGAGGCGTTGAGGGCCCCGTAAGGAGGGACACCGCCGGAGCATGCGATCTAAATTGCTTCGCGCGCTACAATCCGGACAGTCCGGTTCAAAAGCGTCCGTGTAAGAACTTAGGGTTGACAGACTAGGATAAGACCTGGTCTGCAGCATTCGAAGCGTGGCAGCCTGCGGCCTGGAGAGTTTCTCGTGCGGAAGAGGAAACCTTCGCCAAGATAGCTGCTAGTGCTTAGAAACCTCGTCGAACGTGAATAAAGGATCTCGAAAGACCTCCCGACCAGTCCCCGAGGTACCGCCTCCGTCCAACCCGGCGTGGTGGGTTAGCTCGCGCGCGCGGGTGTGGGCGACCTCGTTGAGGTTAGTCAGAGAGGATAAGTGCGACCCGAGATGAGCCGGAAATCACGTGATGGTGTGTGAGGATATGACTCTGTCACCTAGGATGTGTGCGACCTCGCGGAAACGGAACTTGATGCAAAGGTTCTAACAGCCGCGCGAGAATCGGTGTAGATTTGATGTCTATTCTCGTCAAGTAAAGCGAGAGCCACCGCGGCCTGCTCGGCTCTGGCCGTGGTGGTATTCATGAGAGATGCAGAGTTGAGAACTGCGCCACTGTGGTCCGCTAGGACGACCGAAAAGTTTGCCGATCTACCGTACTGCGCGGCGTCCACAAAGCATGCGGAGTGCGGGTCATCGCGAATTTGTTTTAGTAAGGCCTCGCCTCTGGCCCTTCGCCTGCCTGCATTGTGCTGCGGATGCATGTTTCGGGGAAGCGGGAAAACAGTTATACTGGCTCGCTGCTCCCTAGTAAGGCTAAACTTGCATTCTTCCTCAAGAGATGGATTACAACCCAAAACCGCCAGAATTTCCCTGCCAGCGGGCGAAGTAGACAGCCTAGCAACCTGAGCCGTGTGCTGCGCCTCGATAATTTCCTCTAACGTGTTGTAAACCCCGAGCTGCATTAGCCTCGTTGTGCTGGCATTCATAGGAATACCAAAGATAAGGAGTAATAGAAAAAAAAAGGGTTGGTTTAGCGGTGAATACGAGGAAAACATACTAGCCCTGTCTCCAGTATACTTGTGCAAAATAGAAAATTGAGCGAATAGGCATAAATTGAACATTTCGATAATATGGTCACGTCAAGCCTATATACTCTTTCCAGCTTTAACGAGCAGTAGCCAAAGCAAGAGATAGATAGATAGATAGATAGATAGATAGATAGATAGATAGATAGATAGATAGATAGATAGATAGATAGATAGATAGATAGATAGATAGATAGATAGATAGATAGATAGATAGATAGATAGATAGTAATTCTCCGAATTTAATACGGTTCACTTCGTTTTTACGGTATGCGTATATGATATAGTAATGTATCGCAGCCATGGCGTCGATCGCCGCCGTGGCTGCGATCGGCGCTGGCTAACACTCCTAAGTTTAAATGCACATGTAAAGTGGACGCTCAGTGGTAGAACACACAATGCACATGTAAAGTGGAGCTCAGTGGCAGAACATCGGACGCATTATTCGAAGGTTGCAGGTTCGGCCCCTGCCGGCGGCAAGTTATCTTTTCATCCACTTTAATTTCTTGACATTTATATCTTAATTACAACAAATAACACCCCATATACTTTCCTTGGCATTATTGTCTGTTAGTTCTCATTCATCAGTATACATTGTCGTATGAACATGTCACTGCGATGTGTATTTACAAGGGTACTCACACCAAGCAATGAGCGATTATTAATTATCGTCACAAGACAATGCCGTTTCCATTGCGGCATACTTTATACATAACTTGCAACTACGTCACACCGCGGAACTCTGGGATACGATTTCGCGGCATGCGCCACCATTACCGAGCACATGGCAGCCGACGACACCGACTCAAGCTGTGCGGCTCTCGCATTTCCCGTCAACGCTGCACATCGCAACGGCGATTTGTGCGATATTTGGCTGCTGCACGAGTAGTGTAAATCGATAATAGAACAAAAGACCAGACGCGGGGACATACTGTTTGCCAAACGTGATCACAAACCCGTGCGACCGCACGAAAGAGCTCTCCGAGAAGCGGAGCACATGGCTTATGCGCGCGTAAACAGGAAGGACCTCAGACGTTGCACAACGTTTGTGTGTGCGGGTGTCGCTTCGTAATAGGCAAGTTATGCTTCCAAATCTCCTCACCTTTTCGCCGAGTATATCACCACGGACAGTGCTGGGCAGTATCGAAGATACATGTATCTTAGATACTATCTTAGATACTCTTTGGGTATCTTGTATCTGTATCGCGATACGTCTCGCAAGACGAGTATCTGTATCTGTATTTCCGATACATTCAATAATGTATCGTGTATCTTAAGATACAAGATACTCCCGTAGAAACACCACGGTACGAAACAATAATCGCTGGCTCAACTCCAATTCTCAAGCTGATACCGGTGCCTACAAACTGCCTGAATAAAACTAAGCGCAGTGACATAATTTTATTTTTCCGCCAGAGTCCACCAGTGAGGGCAGGAGATGAGGTGTGCGCGTCTCTTTTGGTGGAGCAGAGCAACATGACAGCGCTCGCGTAGTCACGACAGAACAAGCGCGCGAACGTCTATGCCTAGCTCACGTGCCTTTCTTTTCTTAAGTATTTTCTTTTTTCTTGAGGCAGTGCCATGATACTTACCCTTATCCACTCTCCAGCGCCGCGTACCACAATGCGTGCGGCGATTATTGCGCAAATTTTGATGCCGCTCCCTGCGTGGTGCTTCGTTACGAAATCTGAAGCATAGGGTTGCTTTGCGTCTCGTGGCTTTCATACATCACCGATATGAAGGATCTTGTGGCAGCAAGTTCGACTTACATGCGATTGACTTATGTGCAGATAAGATCCTAACTAATGCACCACTTGTACCGATGCTAGATCTAATAGATGAAGCGTTTACCTAGCAGAAGATATGTTCATGTACCCTATCTTCCTGCTGTCGATTTACTCCCGGCCGCGGCGGCCGCATTTTAGATGGAGGCGAAAATACTTGAGACCCGTGTACTTCGATTTAATTGCACGTTAAAGAACTCCAGGTGGTCGAAATTTCCGGAGCCCTCCACTGCGGTGTCCCTCATAATCGTACAGTGGTTTCGGGACGGAAACCCTAACGATTATTATTATTATGTTCCTGCTATCTTCATTCAAAAAGTTTTTGAAATCATAATTTCATTGCTGGCACAAGTGCTTTCTTGGTCCATCTTGTGCGTCCCGTATATTACCTAGGGCTCTGAACTGTTTTTTTTTCGGTCTGGTCACAGCAATATGTCTCTTGTAACGTGCTGCCAAAATAAGCTCTCTACTTTATTCTTACTTTGAACTGTCTGCTTCATTCCTGCTACTGTTTACGCATTTATATTTCACTTCAGTTTACTGTTCTGTCATGGCGACTTTGAAAGCAAATATGTAATTATGTGGGCGCGAAGTGAGTATACAGTACCAAACATCTTGCTTATTGCTTAGAAAAACAGCGAAATTGAGCTTGCATTGTAATTATGAAAATAATTAGGAGCCACTTTAAAGTTGATAGGAAAGGGATTCGAGGAACATTGCTATACCAAATGATCTGTTTTTCTCATGGGCGTCCCAACAAGCCGTTTCAGTCAATTTTTCATAGGCACTAATATTTTATTGTCTTACATTAACAAGTAAGTTCACGATACCTCATGCTTACTTGACATAGCTATTAAGGGTGCCGCCTGTATCGTGTTTCAATACTTACTTATTCACGATGAATGTTTCATACAAAACGGATTTTCTATTTTATTTACATAGATTTGTTTTCCTTTTTTAGACCTCCCTAATTTTTTTTACTATTACTATTCGCCAGGTAATCGGGCGTGAATAGCAGCGGTGTGCTGCGACGATTTGTGCAACTATACTGCCACGTGCTCTTATTTCTTTATTTTGGTGTGATTGGGTTTAAACCGCAAACAAAAAATTATTAGCAGTGCTCGGCTCAAGCCGCACCGCGATGTTTCGGAATCTTCGCGGTTGTTTCAGATTGTTCCGTTAAGATTACGCGCAAATTCCAGCCGCGGCGGCCACATTTCGATGGAGGCGAAATGCTCTAGGCCCGTGTACTTAGATTTAGGTGCACGTTATCTTAGAACCCCAAGTGGTCGAAAACCCCAGGTGGTCTAAAACCCCCAGGTGGTCGTTTAGAACCCCGGGTGGCCCTCCAGTACGGCGTCCAACACAATCATATCGTGGTTTTGTGATGCAGAAGCGCAACAATTATTATTAAAATTATGCGCAGGACGCGAGCACTGTAGTTCATTCGGGAGCTTACGCGAGCACCAGCGGTAACGCTGGAAAGTTCGATCACTGATGTGACCACGCGTTCCGCCGATGATCAGAATACCGAAGGCCAACGACATTTATTGCCGCTATCAGTGTACAGCGTTCTTTTGCTTGTACATTGAGTTACTTATTTTTCTGGGCACAACTTTGCCCAATGAGCAGTTTCGTTTCAACCAGAGTGACTGCCGCCTTCTTCATCGTCACCACCCCGTCATATAATGCAATAGATATTAGGTATTTCTGGGGTGCACATGTTTTCTCGTTGAAGAAAATTGTTAAAAGATTGCACATTAGCGAGTATATTGATAACGAACGTTTTACGCCAGCAGATAAGTAGAACATGAAAAGTCATTACGGTTTTATGAGCTCTATACGTATACACAATGCGTCACGAAAAATGTCGCTAGCAGCGTTGTCGCTGCTGTACACTGGTGATTCGGTATTGCGTAAACGGTCTTTTATAGCCAAGGTAAAACTCCACGCCGGTATTTGCGCCATCGTGCGAAGGCTTCTTATTGAAGTTCTTGTGACTAGATGGCGACCGGCTACCTGGTCGGCAAGCTGAGCAGCAACTCTCATCAATTACAAAAATGACAAGCAAGAGCCGCTGTCAGTGAACAGCTGCCCTGTGAAGCAGCCGAAACAAATCCCAATAAGTTCTGTCGGAAGTAAACTAATCCACTTTGTGCAAGAAGGAGAAAACTTTTGAGATACTAACAGACATTCCAATAAAGTGAAACAAAACTGGTCACATTAAAGAAATTTTCAAGCAAACCTTTCTGTGCAGAGGCGTTCGCTCCTGCATTATGGTGGTCTATAATAACAAGTTTGCTAATGTATCGAAGTATCTCAAGATACACTTGGCAAGTATCGTATCGGATACAATTATTGCTACAGTATCTTGTATCTGTATTTCCAATACTTCTTGCCTGGGTATCTTGTATCGTATCGCGATACAATTTCAAAGTATCTTTGCCCAGCCCTGACCACGGAGGTCAATTTTTGTGGAAATGTGAAGCACCGAATTGAACACAGCGATCGTGCCTCGGTTTTCGGGAGGCCCTCCTAGCTCTTCGGTGAAACAAACCCCGATTGGGCGCGAAACATGTCATTGGAGCATGGTTTTATGCAGCAATCAGCGACGGAATCTGTGCAGTTTGAGCGCCGCAAAACGCAGGCGGCGAAGAGCGCCGCTGTAGGTGACTCGTGCAAAGTTGTTTCAACCATTACGTGCGACACCACTGACGACACTGCAGGCTGCATAATGTCCGGAACGATTCTCGTTCGTCATAAGCGCAAGGCAAACGATCAAAACACGCGCACTACGCCGAACGATCCGCGCACGAACGTGAACACAGCGCGGTCACTGAGACGTATGTGCTCGGTGATGGCGGACGGGAGACAGGAAGTGACGTCACTTCCAAGTTATCTATAGCCTGATATCTCTGCCGCACAGGCACCGAAAGTTCTTTAAGCAAACAGACTCCTTCCGAAAAAGACTTTCACCGGCAGGCACAAGGCAGGGAACTCTACTTTCTTTAGAAGTGGTCTTGTCTGAAAAAGGAGCTCGTTAATTTCTTTTACAGCCGAAAAGGTGTAGCCTCGAAAACATTGGGCGAAAGTCCTAATCAAATGAGAAACAATAAACAAATGAACATTTTTTTCTGTCGCCTATCATAAAAACGAATTTCACGTGTCGTACAAGGTGTAGGTTCCTCTCGTGAGCAGGTTGAATGGGGCGGGAATGTCACGTGATCAGGCTTTGCGCGCAACACCATGGAAAGAATCGGCCGGTGTCGCATCGCGAAGATTTGAGAGTCTCGTGGTTCATCGCCGAGCGCTACTATACTAAACTCGGGTAAATGGAATTATTCTTTATATCGAGCTATTTTCGACTACAGCAATGCGTTAACGTCAATGCATAAGAAAATGTACGGCTACATCGAACAAAAACAGCCGGTACACTTGATATATCGAACATCGGGCGGCAGGAGCCGCCCCAAGAAGTTGGCTTTCTCTCGCAAACTTCTGGCCTTCCCTCACGGAAGGGGACTGTCCACATGCATTTGGAAGACTAAGCGGTGTGAGTAGGAGAACGCTGCGCGGATCGAGTAGAAACTACCGCTTGCCGTCATGTGATTTCCTCCGCCATGATTCCTCGTCGGTGCACCGCTGGCCCGTCGTGCGGGGTTACCGTTCGCTATTCTGATCGTTTGTTAACGCCACAGATGCCGTACAACAGAGGCACCTGCTGCTCACCGCAAAGTTGGCGATAATCAATAAAGTCGCATTCGGGGAAGGGAAGCCATACGTCGACGCTGCTACAAGATCCCAAGAAGCACACTGACTACGACAGTGAAAAACAAGGCCGACATTAAAGGGGTACTGATACAAAAATTTTTACCTCGCGTTCTTTTATTAAATGCGGAGCATTTCTTAGCGAACCTCAGGCACACTGGCCGTTTCTATCTATCTATCTATCTATCTATCTATCTATCTATCTATCTATCTATCTATCTATCTATCTATCTATCTATCTATCTATCTATCTATCTATCTATCTATCTATCTATCTATCTATCTATCTATCTATCTATCTATCTATCTAGCCGCCTACGTCTGGGAGCTCTCCTGGTCACCTCCATAACTTGTAGTATACCAAATTTGGCATAGCAGGGGATCAGTGTATTACGAACGCGATTCACTGGTCATGACATGCATAACGCAAAATACCAGTCCCATACGTAATGAAACCCTTTCTCTCAGTCACGTGTGGCACATACCCGCATACCAGAGTTAAATGTTATGTAGGTATGTGCCACAGGTGATACAGAGTCTCAACCAACACAGTAACCGCGAACACACGCACATTGACACGCAAGGAAAGTGATAATAATAATAATTGTTGGGGTCTTACGGTCCAAAACCACCAGATGATTATGAGAGACGAAGAGTCCCGGAAATATTGACCATCTGGTATCCTTTAACGTGTACCGAGATCGCACAGTACACGGGCATCTATAGCATTTTGCCTCCATCAAAATTCGACCGCCGCGGCCGGGATCGAACCCGGGACCTTCGGGTCAGCAGCCGAGCACCGTAACCGCTACATCACCGCCGCGGGCGCAAGGAAAGTGAGGAAGCTGAAGACAGAACACCCCTGCAAGTCGCCCAGCTACCATCCACTCGTCCACGTGGTCCGCAACGTGGACCACGTGGATTACGTAAAAACCGGAGTCAATGCTTCCTACAATAAATCTGCTGAGAGAACCGGTCCTCTCATCATTACCGGTGACTTCAACATTGATTTATCAAGACCCAACAACGCCTGGTCCTTATACTGCGTGAAGGACGGCTTCGATGTGTTCAGGGCGATGTGTACCTCGCTGCCACGTCCAGGACAAGAGGCATCATAGATCATTTAATTGTAAGAGACATCGATGGTTTCCACCAGCTGTACTATAACTCCCACCTCACTACGCTTAGACCCCTCGTAGCCGCGATCACGAACAGATCCGATTGACAAGTCCGGTCCTGCTGCTGTGATATTGTTACGGAGATATTGATATTGATATTGATAACAAATTAACAATATATTGTCACATAGGTGTTTGTGCCACTGTGGACTAGAGGACACTACTAGCCGAAGACGAAGTTGAAGTGTCTCGGGCTTGGGTCGATGGTGTTGCACTTGTCATAGTGCGTCAACGCTACACCCCTTACGTACTGTAAATATATTGTAAATACTGCAACTCTACGCGCAACATTTTGGTGGAGGTGCGGGGTAGTCTCTACGAAAGTCGGACCTGGATCTCCGCAGCGGACGTCACATCGGTTCCGCTGCTATGGCTACCGACAGTGTCCCGGCCAACCCGACATCCGTGCAATACGTCATGAATCCGCTAGGTGATCCGGGAATCTTCACCGGTACTGGCAAGGTCGACGTCGAAGAGTGGCTGGCGATGCACCAGCGCGTCGCCAACAGTTACAGGTGGGATCCAACCCTTATGCTGGCGAACGTGATATTCTACCTGGGCGAAACCGCAAAGGCGTGGTCTGAGACGCACGAAACCGAGCTGACAAGTTGGGACATCTGCAAAGAGAGGCTACGTGATCTCTTCGGAAGACCAATCGGACGCCAAGTAGAAGCCCAGAAGGAGCTAGCTTCCCGTGCCCAAACGTCCACCGAATCGTACATCTCCTATATTCAGGACGTTCTGGCACTTTGCCGAAAAACGGACAGCAACATGCCGGAGGCAGATAAGGTCGGACACATTATGAAGGGCATCGCCGACGATGCATTCAACTTCTTGCTTTGTAGGAGCTGCACAACAATTGATTCCCTCATTAAAGAGTGCCGCCACTTTGAACAAGCAAAAGGCAAGCGCATCGTGCAACGTTTCGACCGGCTTCCAAATACGGCTCCGACCTCATCCTGCAACGAACCCGCGCCGTTGCTTCAACCAGCATCACCAAATTTGACGCAAGCCATACGTCGCGAACTTGAGGCTATGGCTCCGAGTTCTCGTGGTCCTCCCTCTACGCATGACCATCTAACAATCTCGCTCATTCAAGCTGTTGTTCGCCAGGAAATTGCGAATATGGACATGCCCTCCGCCGTTAGCCCCCGTCCCACCTCTACCGCTCCGATCATTGCCTCTGCTGCACCTCGACAGTATTTCGCGAATCGGTACCGAAACCCATCTGAGTGGCGAACACCGGACGACAGACCAATGTGCTTCGTGTGCTCCCGGATCGGCCATATCTCTCGCCACTGCCGTGACCGCTGGAATTCATCGCCTCGACCATATGCTGACCGCCGCTACCAACACGCCTCTCGTCCTCTGTCACCTCAAGCCGAACCGTCCGATGCTGGCCCTGCTGCACCTCCATTCACCAATAGCCGCTCGCCCTCACCTCGGCGCCGTCAGTCCCGTTCGCCTACATCTCGGCGTCCCCCGTCCCCATCATACTCAGGCCGCTTCTCGGGAAACTAACCAATGCAGCCCCTGGAGGTGAGGCTGCGTTGACGACCTTGACTGCAAAACCTCTGTTGACCCTTGCTCCTAAACTAAACCTAATCGAAGTTTTTGTTGACCATGTGCCCGTTAAAGCCCTCATCGACACTGGAGCTCAGGTGACGGTCATGCGCTCCGACCTTCGTAGGCGTCTTCGAAAAGTGCTAACGCCCGCCGAGTCGCCTGTCCTACGCGTAGCCAACGGTAGCACAACAGCCGTAATGGGAATGTGTACAGCCCGTATTACCATCGCCGACCGCTCAACGTTAGTTCTGTTCACTGTACTTGCGGAGTGCCCTCATGAGGTGATTCTGGGCATGGACTTTTTGACTGTTCACTCTGCGCTAATTGACTGCTCAACCGGTATTCTGAAGCTTGAACTACCCCAGTTTTGTGCCGACACCACCGCAGATATCCACTCACGACTTCGCTGCACTGAATTTGTTCGGCTGCAACCTGATGCTGCGACTTATGTGCTCATGTCGCCTTGCCCACCACTTCGGGATGGTAATTATGTCGTGTCCCCGCTTCACGACGTCCTGCTGGAGCGCCAAATAGCTCTCCCTAGCTCCATCATTACGCTCACCAACAACCATGCGTGGCTTCCTCTCCTGAACTTTGGCTCGTCTCCACAAGCTCTTCCTGAGGGTGTGTCTCTCGCTGTGTTGTCCCCTTTGGAAGAGTCCAGAGTGTCTGCTCTCAGCTATGCACAACCATCTGAGTTCGCTCAACTTTCGGCTCCGACGATGCCACCTAACGACAAATTCGCCAGAATGATAGCTCCTGACCTACGACCTTCATACGCTGACGCGCTCCGCCGCGTTTTGATGTCCTACGAAGACATATTTGATTTCGACAATCGCCCGCTGGGTCGAACCGACATCGTCACCCATTCGATCCACACTGGTGACGCTCCGCCCATCCATAGGCGTCCCTATCGTGTGTCGGCGGCAGAACGTCACGTCATACAAACAGAGGTCGAGAAAATGCTCTCTAAGGACATTATTGAGCCTTCCTCCAGTCCGTGGGCATGCCCTGTCGTTTTAGTAAAAGAGAAGGACAACACTTGGAGGTTCTGCATAGATTATCGTCATCTGAAGAAGATCACAAAAAAGGACGTTTACCCGCTTCCGCGTATTGATGACGCACTGGACTGCTTACATGGTGCCAGTTATTTCTCCTCGATCGATTTACGTTCTGGCTACTGGCAAATAGCAGTCGATGACAGAGATCGCGAGAAGACGGCCTTCGTCACCCCAGATGGTCTCTACCAATTCAAAGTGATGCCTTTTGGACTCTGTAATGCTCCAGCCACATTCGAACGCATGATGGACTCTCTTCTACGTGGTTTTAAATGGTCCACATGCCTGTGTTACCTTGATGACGTTATTGTTTTTTCATCGACGTTTGACAGCCATCTCCACCGGCTCTCGACTATCCTTGACGTCTTCCGACGAGCAGGCCTGCAGCTCAATTCTGCGAAATGTCATTTCGGCCGTCGTCAATTACGAGTCCTCGGTCACCTGGTGGACGCTACTGGCATACAACCTGATCCCGACAAAGTACGCGCAGTCCGAGAGTTTCCACCTCCTCGTACCTCTGCTGATGTCCGAAGTTTCCTGGGGCTGTGTTCCTACTTCAGACGATTTATTGCGAACTTCGCCGACATCGCTCGTCCTCTCACCAATGTTCTCAAAAAGGACAGCCCATTCAGTTGGGGACAGGGCAAGCTCAGGCATTTTCAACGCTTACGAGTCGCCTTGTAAATCCGCCCGTTCTGGGTCATTTTGATCCGTCTGCTTACACTGAAGTTCGTACGGATGCAAGTGGCCATGGCATTGGCGCTATTTTGTCCCAACGACAGCAGGAGATGAATCGTGTAATCGCCTACGCTAGCCGCCTTTTATCACCCTCAGAGCGCAATTACTCGATCACAGAACGTGAATGCCTCGCCCTTGTTTGGGCCATTGCCAAGTTTCGCCCATACTTGTTCGGACGACATTTCACCGTGGTAACAGACCATCATGCTTTATGTTGGCTCTCCTCACTCAAAGACCCTACGGGACGCCTCGGTCGCTGGGCTTTACGCCTCCAAGAATTCACATTTTCTGTGTCCTACAAATCTGGACGGCTACACAAGGACGCCGACTGCCTCTCCCGTTATCCCATCGACCCACCTGACACCGCCGAAACTGATTCGGATGCCTGCGTTTTGTCGCTCAGCGATTTCCTTCACGTCGCCGACGAGCAGCGTCGTGACCCGTATTTGCGATCTCTTATAGAACGCCTCACCTCCGAACAACGGAACGGCCTCCTCCGTATGTTTGTTCTGCACAACGGTACCCTATATCGACGCAATATGACACCACACGGTGCTGAACTGCTTCTCGTTGTTCCTCAGCATCTGCGACCATCTATTCTCTCGCAATTGCACGATGCTCCCACCGCTGGACATTTGGGTGTTTACCGAACCTACGATCGCGTGCGCAGACGTTTCTTCTGGCCTGGCCTATACCGCTCTGTTCGGCGCTACGTCGCCTCCTGCGAGCTCTGCCAACGACGCAAAAAGCCTCCTGTCCCACCCGCTGGGTACCTTCAGCCTATAGCTGTCCCCAGCGAACCATTCTTCCGTGTCGGCCTGGACCTCCTTGGCCCTTTCCCGACGTCGTCCGCGGGTAACAAATGGGTGGCCGTAGCGACTGATTATGCCACACGTTATGCCATCACGCGAGCCCTCCCTACCAGCTGTGCAACTGATGTCGCTGACTTCCTCCTTCATCAAGTCATGTTACACCATGGTGCTCCTCGTCAGCTGCTGACTGATCGAGGTCGCTGTTTCCTTTCGCAAGTTGTCGACGACCTTCTCCGCTCTTGTGCAACGTCCCACAAGTTCAGCACCGCTTACCATCCTCAGACAAACGGACTTACTGAGCGCTTGAACCGTACACTCACGGACATGTTATCCATGTACGTGTCTGAGGATCACCGAGATTGGGACTGCACCTTACCGTTCGTGACGTTTGCCTATAATTCGTCGCGTCAGGACGTTACTGGCTATTCTCCGTTCTATCTGCTGTATGGCCGCGACCCGCTCTTGCCTCTCGACTCACTACTTCCTTCAGAGGCAAACTCAACCACATTCTACGCTCACGACGCCATCGTTCGCGCGGCGACGGCACGTCGCGTTGCCCGTGATCGACTCGTGGCGTCTCAGGCCGACCAAAAGCGCATGTACGACAGCCACCACCGGGACGTGCGTTTCAGCCCTGGCTCCCTGGTCTTGCTCTGGCTGCCTTCACGTCGCGTTGGCCTGAGTGAAAAACTGCTGCCGCGCTACGTTGGGCCTTACCGAGTTCTTCGCGAAGTAACCGAAGTCACATACGAGATCTCGCCACTGAACCGCAAGCCTTTGTCCCCCTCACCAGCTACTGAGACTGTGCATGTTTCCCGACTAAAGCCTTACGTCACGTACACCGATCCGATGCACCGAGACGGTGCTTCTGCCGCCGGGAGTTTATGTCACATAGGTCTTTGTGCCACTGTGGACTAGAGGACACTACTAGCCGAAGACGAAGTTGAAGTGTCTCGGGCTTGGGTCGATGGTGTTGCACTTGTCATAGTGCGTCAACGCTACACCCCTTACGTACTGTAAATATATTGTAAATACTGCAACTCTACGCGCAACAATATGATATTGTTAAGGAGAGGAAGTGCAGGAAAACGAGGGGCTGAAGAGGCTGACTGGCGCGCGACTGTGGTGGTCAGCCATATTGACTCTTTTACCAATCCTTCTCTGTAAATATATATTTTATAGACTCAAACAACCCTGTATCATATGACCTTGTTGAAGAACTGTCAAGAACCCCTTCCACACATGCACTCGGGTTCGTGAAACGTGCGTGCGTTCTCCGTCCTAACAGACAAGTGCAATAATAATAATAATAATAATAATATCTGGGGTTTTACGTCCCAAAACCACGATATGATTATGAGAGACGCCGTAGTGGAGGGCTCCGGAAATTTCGACAATCTGGTGTTCTTTAACGTGCACCTAAATCTAAATACACGGGCCTCTACCGTTTCGCCTCCATCGAAATGCGACCGCCGCGGCCGGGATCGAACCCGCGATAACAGACAAGTGCAAGCATAACAACTGTAACAACTGCAACTGTGACTGTAACGTACGTGCAGTGCGCCTGCGCGTGCCACTCGGCTGTGTATATATCTAGGGAAACTTTCCTGAATGAAGCTTAGTTGCGAGTAACGCCTGTCCTGTGCATCTGTGTTCCTTGTTTGTCCTGTTCGGATTCGCGCTATCCAATATTGAAGAACGTAAGCCCTAAATATCAGCTTACCACGTCTGATGCAGGTAACGCCCATGTTGCTGTTGACATCGTTACGCAACTGTCAACTGTTATATAATACATATGCGACTCTTGAACATATGAGTGTGTGTATACCACTTCCAAATTTCTCTAGCGTCATTCCGTAACGTTTCGCTCAATGTGAAAAATTACGCCACAGTCATCATCCCGCGCATGCTTCGCATAACATCGATTCCCACGGTACGTGGGATCTGCCGAATTTTTTGCTGCAATGTGTTGCTGGGGGCCTATCAGTTATAACACAGCACATCGTCTGGTGCAGCGCGCGACATATTATTACAGGCTCCTCATTACCGACGAGAGTCAGTTTCGGTTTAAAAAACGACAGGCCTCCGGGCGCACCTATCACCACCTAGCGGGTGCAGCGCTCGATCACGTCCGCCCACAGAACTGTGACGCACTTCCGCAAGGTTCGCGAGCAGCCGCCGAGAAGCTGCTGGATCGAACGTAGTAAAAAAATGCGGCGGCTATGACGTCATCATAATTTGTTGCAGCGTGGTCACGTGGGGGAAGTATGGGGTCACCGAGGGTCACCGTTGAGGGTGTCAGTAGCCCGAGGGTGTCGATCGCTCCCGCAAACTTCAACATTCACTGCACAAGGGGAGAAATTCGGCCTTGTTGGTAAGACATTAGGACAAATTTGGCGCAATGTGACACAAGGACGAGATTCATTTAAGATACCTTCCCTTCCAAGCTATATTCGCTGTTGATATTTCGCAGATGATATACGCATATTCACGGGAATCGATCCCGCAGGATATCTCGGCCGCAAAATTTTGTGTCAGTACCGTTTTAAGGCCAAGGCAGAATAAACGCTTCCGGCGCCCGACAAGTACGAACAGCTGCGCATTGTAACTTTTAGGGGCTGTTTACATCGATACCGTATTTTCCGACATATAACCCTCCTATGCATACAATCCTGCATCCCCCTCTACAAACCGCGAAAAAGTACAATATATGAAAAAAAGGAACCCGCGAACGCATCCTCCTTGCGTGATCATTAAGCAGTGCCATGAAGTCATGAATTGTAGCTTACTAACGTTACTAATTGCACTACCAAGGTAGTGAGTGTTCTGGTAGTAAATCTGCACTGTATTACTACGTCGTTGTGGATAGTAACTGTAGTGTAGAAAGCGTCATGATAGTAAATTTACTAACATTGCAGTTACTACCTACAGTTAAAACATAGGTAGTAAATGAGACTGCGACAAGCACTTACTGCATCAAAGACAAGAAGTATGACTACCGTTGAGAGTAGCGCTTCAAACAGAAAACAGGATCTATCTGGCGACAAGAAGTTGCGTGAAAGCTTGACCTAAAGAAAAGAGACAGTGGCCCATCGGCGGGTAGCTAACTTATTCCGATGAGTTATAGCGTGGTGCATATCCGTGCAGACACGGCGGCAGTCGCGGACGGTGGTTCAGGACGAACTGCCGCGGCACCTCACTACACGCTAGATGGATGAACGCTCCCGAACCTTCACCACCAGAGTACTCCATCTAGCGCTCGTGCAGTGCTCGCCAGTATACACGGTGTAAACCGTATCTTATTCATACTTTAGGGGTTCTTTTTTCATAGCACCACTTTGGCGACACAGTCTCCCGGTGTAGCGGGTGCGTACCCTGTGATATCATCGTACCGCATACGCGGCACATCATCAGTGTACGCTCCACTGACCTTCCACCGCCGGACCGAGTATCTTAATGAATCGATCACAGCTCTGGTTGAAGACCATGGATCTTAGGAAGTATATATATGCTTTCAGCTCTGA
Organism: Rhipicephalus sanguineus; assembly: GCF_013339695.2. NCBI lineage: Eukaryota > Metazoa > Arthropoda > Arachnida > Ixodida > Ixodidae > Rhipicephalus > Rhipicephalus sanguineus. Next base: position 142,551,304 of record NC_051177.1, on the reverse strand, counting down.
AACCACATTGTCGAGGCGACACGCGGTTACTTAGTTGCGCTGGCGGTGTGGCTCCAGTGGCTATGGTTCAGGCGTAGCAGCAGAACAGGTCAGTGCGAAATATTTTTAAGGAGATGCTTTCTTTAGCACTTCTTCTGCCCCACGTTGCCTCTGATGTTTTGCCGAGTAGACAACTTGGGCCACCAGATCTGTGTCACTGTGGACATGTTTAGAGAACACAGCGCGTGACAGTATATGTAACCATATTTATTGTCCGTTCTCGAGTACATCCTGGTGCCTGTCGTGAGATATGACGGCAGCCAATAAGCCATATGGTTGTCGCTACGTTTATTTGTAGCGAGTGAGAGAGAGACGTCAAGGCGGCCGACGTGGCCGTGCCGTTCTCGCTACTTTATTAGAAGGCCCTAGCACCAGCAGAGCGGCAGCGATTGCCGGCTTCCAGCCCCCAGGAGCGTGAGCACGTTCTTCTTGTAGCGAGTAGAGAGAGAGACGTCAAGGCGGCCGACGTGGCCGTGCCGTTCTCGCTACTTTATTAGAAGGCCCTAGTACCAGCAGAGCGGCAGCGGCTGCCGGCGTCCAGCCTCCAGGAGCGTGAGCACGTTCTTCTGCTCGCGCCTCGAGCTCTGAGCATACCCTGCGCGAGAGGCGCGGCGCGTAAGTGGTAAAAAAGGATGATGATGATTGTGAAGGGATGACGATGCCGCTACATATTATTTGTTGCATCAAGACGAGTGGTGAAGCGTTTCGTGATTTGGTTCTGATCCCCCATCCGTGACTGCCTCCCCGTTGAACGCCATTAAGCATAACGAAATAATGCATCCGAAAGGGTGGTTCGCGGATTCATTTCGGGTGAAATCTTTGCAATTTCTGTTCACTGAATAGTTCTTTGTGTTTTTTCCTCTTGTTAGGACATCTTGGTGAACAATTAATTTCACCAAATAGTCACATCCGTGTAAACCCTATAATTAATATGAATGCCCCGAATAAAGCGATAAAGGTAATAATCTTATCCTTTCAAAAAAAAAAAGAAATTAATAAAGTTCCACGATTGGCCAGCGAGATCATATGCATGATCAGCGTCATTTAGCGTCGCCATGATCATCATTTCGCAGCGCCGTCATCATTTCTAGTGTCATCATAATCATTCTGTCTTACTTCTTTATTGACCCCACCATCTGGTCAGCTAACCTGCGTGACTACAAAAAGAACAACTACTACTACTGCTGCTGCTGCTGCTGCTGCTGCTACTACTACTACTACTACTACTACTACTACTACTACTACTACTACTACTACTACTACTACGACGACGACGACGACGACGACGACGACGACGGCACAGGGTAGGCTCACACGGCTCCGCTGTAAAGAAATTCAGCCCAGCCTGTGGAACCCCACTGGGATTGCCCACCACCAAGCGCGACAACTCACGCGCAGCGACGGGGGCGAGACGGGTTCGGAGACTACTGGGCGCAGTGACCCTCTCCTTACGTTCCGTTAAATTACGACACATTACAGAGGGGAGCGGCGACGTTTTCCGCCACCCCGTCTCAAATTGAGTAGAGCACAGTCCTGTACGCTCAGGATGCTTCAGACGGGTTCGTACCCATCGAGAGACTTCTTGAGCAGACTCCACGCAGAAATAGATTCTCATTGCCCAGATTGCGGCGAAGAATCCTCCACTTTAAACTACATGGTCTGGCAGTGCCCTGTGTAACAGGACTTCAACAGCATCGAGGACTGGGAGAAGGCCATCACGAGCTCTAAACAGGAAGAGCAGTCCAAGACTGTCCAGAGGACCCGTGAGAGAGCGGAGAAGCATGGCCTTCCGGCTCCAACATGGGATTATATAGCCAACAGCTAGCCAGGGATCCTCTCTAGGGCTCCACTGGCTGGTTCCTCAGGACCTTAATAAAGTGCTTTGTTTGTCTGCCTGTCCACACTGTGAAAACTGTACAAACTGCGGAGCAGAGCTGAGGATTTGCCTGCCTCTGTGGACGCTTGGCTTGTGTTTGTCTGAGTCGAAGATGCTGGTTCACCTGTCTTTGCTGGCGCTCGGCCTGCGTCTGAGTCTTCCGAAGTTAAGGGTCACCTCGCATTCGCTGGCCTTTCACCTACGCTTCTTCCTTCCATAGATCTGCGACCAACTCCCGGCGCTGGCGTTTCGCTATCGCTTCGCTGTCTCGGACAGAAGAATCAGCCCTTCGGCGACGCCGGCGCTCACGGGCAAGCAAGCGCTGGCGTTCCAAACGTGCAGCCTGATGAGGAGGAGGAGGAAGAATACACCACAAATGAAGGAAACCTTCATTTGCGATGCAGTGGCGCCCTCTCTTGATCTATTTTGGTATTGACGTGACCTGTTACGTGCTCTTTTGACATATCTTGGCATACACTTGACCTGTAGCACCCTCTTTTGGCCTATTTTGATACTGCGAAGGTGATGCCAAGCAACAACATGAGACGACAACCCGGGGCCCTAAAGTGCTCCGCACTGAAAACGCAGTTCCATATTCGGCCTCTTGTCTTGGAATGTGTTTTTTCACACATGTAACTGTTCCTTCTTAATCGACGACTGGAATGCACACATTATGTAGTTCCCCCTGTCAGCGTTATTTGACACTCTTCGAGACTGTCTTGTCATATTTCATAGCAGGATTCTCTTGTATTGCGAAAGATGGGACATTGCATATTTCTTCTATGCTTAATTGTTCTCTTGAGCTTTGACCACTCGTGTAACACATCCTGCAGGAGGGAAATATTAACAAATAATCTGCCGCAGAAATCGATTGTATTGCTAATTGCATGGCAAATGTGAATTAATTAAATTGCGCAGTTTAACGTCACGAAACTGTAGATTGTTATGAAGGTTCCATAGTGGAGGACAGTGGATTGATGTTGACAGTGCTCCGCCGTTGAAACTTCGCTTTGAAACAGGGGACAACGTATTTTCCATTCTTTACTCCGTGAAATTGGTAAAATGTTTTACAGCGACGCCGTCTTAGTCTACCCCGTGCCGTCTCGTCGTCGTCGTCGTCTCAGTAGTAGTAGTAGTAGTAGTAGTAGTAGCAGTAGTTAGTAGTAGTAGTAGTAGTAGTATAATATCTGGGGTTTAACGTCCCAACAGCAGTAGTAGTAGTAGAAGTAGCAGTAGTAGTAGTAGTAGTAGTAGTAGTACTAGTTAGGGCGTCACGGTGGTCAAGTGATCCGAGCGGGAGTGAATAAAAGAATAAATTTGTTTTGGCGAGGCGGGTTTGGAATCCTGGCCCACGCCGTCCGGCGGAAAGTGCCATAACCATTGGGCTACGCACCTACGCTTTCATAATGACGTGTAAGCGTGCGCATTTAAAATCTAGCGGCAGATTTCCGACACCATGTTATCTCACTAGCCAATCACGGACAATCATGGCGTGAAACTGGCTCTTTATCCCAGAATTTTTCGTTAAAGCTTGTGCCATTAAAAGCCGGTGTATTGCTACGTATCACTTTCTTTAGCTAAGGAATCTGTTCAACATCAAGCAGGGCATAGAGATACCGAAAGCGTCTTTCGAACTAGTCCTCTGTTATTCCACGCGCACCTACAACGGTACCCCTAGCCTAAGCAGGCAGCACGGGCCCCGTTACGTTTACTCGAGGATATAATTGGTTATTATAAACATCCTATTTCATGGCACCGTGTTTTTCTATTTTTTGTACGAAAGCGAATCGATATGAAAGATCGCTCGGCAAGTGTGCTCATGACCGCGGTGGTGCAAGAGTAATTGAGACGTAATGCCAAATGAAATTAGCTACATATCCAATACATTGAGTCGCTGAGTCGCAAGAATGCGCATCCCGAAGCGTTGGCGGCAACGCCGAATGTAAAGCAGCACGCACGCACAAACATACACACTCACGCATCCATGCATGTATGCGTGCGCACACACATGCAGCCACCTAAACACACTCCCAATTCATATTCGCACATGCATAGGAAAATATGCACACACGCAAGCTAAAACTCGAGATCTTTGGATGCCGCGGGCCTGCACCCGCTTTAAGCTGTTGTCCCATGCTGTGGGGCCTTGCGCGGTGCACTGCAGCAGCATGCTGTGGGCGGTGCGGCGTACGCTGTTAGCTATCGGAATAAGCGAACATTCCAGTCCTGTGCACAGTGGCACGGCATTCAACGACGCGCAACAGCAAAGCGAGAGTGAAGAGGAAAAAACCAATTTGGGCGCCTGCAGGGTTTTCTGACGCATACGTGCGTGGTGGCCGTGAACCTATAGGAAGCAGACGGTCGCAGCCGCGACAAACAGGCTCCGAACCGGCCCGACGCCATACGCACGGCAACGCTCTCGTGTGCTTCCCGCGCGTATGTTATACGCGTAAACATCTGCATACGCCCATTAGAAGCGCGATGAGAGTGGATAGAGTAAACAGGATCCAACAAGGCTTCGTTGAGGAGGCGGTTTCCGATCTGTAAAGCTGCTCTATTTGCGTCAATGTGGAACTTGGGATTTACATACTGCGCACAATGGTGTGACGCGTTTCTGCGAGGGGCCACGTTGTTTACCAACATATCATGCTGCAGAAGAGTTGACAGGGTTATTGGGGAAACACTCGAGGCGTACGGACGTTGGAACTGCACCGGAAAATTCGGAAGTCTCAGGAACGACTCCGTAAAAAAGAAAAAAAAAGGAAAAGAGGTCAATTGTCTATTACTCTCGATCTTTGAAATGACCCTGCAAGTAACCTTCAAAGAGGTAATCAGCAGAATTAGGCGGTTGCTTCGGCTGTAAACTCCTTCCCAGCGGCATCACGTACAACTGCTCTTTCTGCATTGTTTGGTTTTCAAGCAGATACAGACAGGAACGGCTTGCCCGGGATAACCACGACGTCATCGCCTACTTTTCAGGACCGTGTTAGCGATCACCTTCCAATACTAAAACAATAATCGTTGCCTAAAAGTTCTTAATTTAACAAAAATTTCAACCTCTTATGCGATGCCCTCCAGAAAAGGGGCCTTCAGGGTAATAAACCCGAGCTGGACTGAACTGTTAATACTCCGCTGCCTCCTCCTTCCTATTTCCCTTCAGCCATGGTGCCCTGAAGTTCCATCATTGCGCAGCACTGGTGGAATGGTGCAGCACTGGTGCGATAGTGCAACAAAACAGCCACAATTGCATTACAGAAGGACACCAAGACGACACTGACTGCGGCGGCAGCGTGGCGACAACAACAACCGTTTGTGTTTTGCACAACTTCTTACTTTCTCACGGAGTGCAAAAAATGTATTAAGAAATTTCGATCTAAAAAAAAGAACAAAAAGAAACGCCAGGCACAACTATCGTCAGACGTTGTTCGCACAATGTCGAACGTATGTACTATCGTGATCAATATGAGCCGGAACACCAAGTTCATGTTTATTCAACAATTACTTATGCAGTACTGTTATTAATTTGACGTCGTGAATTGCCAGAGGCACCTTTCCGCCATCGTGAACATTTCTGCGCTCACTAACTGCGTTTAGCTGCTCTGAACTTAACAGGTAATTTCAGCGTTCGATCTCATGTTTCTCACGACTATACAAGAAAAGAATACGCCAGTCAGTAACTGAAATTAGAGAAAGAAACGCAGTGGCATTAATTTTGAAGAGGTTCTAGAAAGTTTCAGTGAACCAGCAGACTTCTTACCATTTACGTTTTTACGGGATGCCGGGGAAGTATACGTGGTTGGTAGCGCCGGTAGCGACGCTATATGACGCAGAACCTAACCTGAGAGACACAAAGGAAATTTTGCAGGGACCTGACCGTTTGACTAAACTGCTGGTGTAAAGTATTGCTAGTTAGATCATCCTGAACTCGCATTAAACTTGCGTACAGCGCGGGAAGAGACAAAAGGACAAAGAACCGACACAGACGAACGCTGACTTCCACCTAGTTCTTTATTTCGAAAAACATGCATAAATACCGATGTACACGAGATAATACACGCAAGAACTTGTCGCGACGGAAAATTTTTGGAGAGGTACTTTAGCAGGCCAAAACGCCGCGAGAGGTCGCGGTCACTTGCAAGAGCACAGCGGTGGCCAGAGGAATGCGCGTCACAAAACAGAGACTGGTGCAGTGTTAGCGCAGGACGCGCAGACAATGTAGACGTGGAGACGATGTAGCCGGTCTACATGGAGACATTGGCCGGCAGCTGCCACATGTTAATTCGTTTGTGTGTGTGAGAAAGAGTGTGTGTGTCTGTCTCCCTTTCTTTCCCTCTCTCCGTCTTAGTTTGAGCTCTTTTTTGTTCTTTTTTTTCTGCGTTTTTTTGGTTCAGGCACTTGAGAGCTGTCTATCCGCTACAAAGGACATTCCCACAATTCATCGTCACCTTCATCATCACGTGCATCGATATGCACTTCGTACAAATAACCGGTGGCGCCAGGAGATTTTTAAATGAATCTACTTAACGAAGCCAAGAGCTTCGTAGCCTTGTGCACCTACCTGTCGACTTCTGTTACCCGGTCCTAGCATGAGGGATTCTGGAAGTTACAAGGCTTTTCACAAGCATATCCTTATGGAAAGGATGAAACATTTTTGAACAGGGGTTGTCGCTGGATGGAACGTTTCGACAACTGGACTTGTCATCTTCAAGGCCGGAAGGGCATACCTTCCATTTTTTATTGAAGCCGCGCAAACAACGAAGAAGAAGAAACAGGGACATATTCAAGCTACTAAACGTATCTCATTCAAAGCTCTACTTTATAAAATACTCGTAAAGTAACTTTTAGGGGCGAAGCTCCTTAAGGCGGCACCCGTTCGTCCCTCGTAGTCGTAGTCGTAATGCGTAACCAGTCTTACGGTTTGACCTCCAAGGTGGTGCCGGTGGGAGATTTTTCCTGTGCGTTGTTGAACAATAAAAAATTCGCAGCGTGCGCGTTAACTAAAAGCCGAATTCTTCTGTCTCTCATTCCCCATTAGCAGCCATTGGCATGTTCCAGTAGGAAACGTTAGTAGAAGTATAAGTGTAAGTGTTAGCTAAAAGCCGACTTCTTCTGTCTCTCATTCCCATTAGCAGCCATTGTTTACCTCCAAGGTAGTGCCTGGTGAGATTTCTCCTGTGCGTGATTAAACAATAAAAATTTTGTTCAAAACGCCGTTGATTGATGAAATAAACCAACGAAAGACGCCAGATGTTTTGTAGAAGCAATACGAAAGAACGCCAGATGTTTCTAAAGCAAAACGAAAAGAGGCCAGCTGCTTAACGAAAGACGCCAGATGTTTTCTAAAGCAATGGTTTTCTAAAGAATGAAAATTCACAGCGTACATGTAAAATTAAAATGAGCTGCAAGTCGTCATAACTCATCGAACCTTTAGTATAAACGCGCCCGATCTCACGTCGGTGATGATGTACTGGGCAGAATTCACGGAAGATTCACGGTTTACCGATGAACCTGCGCAGCTTCGCCCACTCATCATCATTCACTCCGTGGATATGCTGTGATTTTCCTCCATGTTTTCCGTAAGCAGCAAGCAAGGACGCCTATAACAACGGCTAGGGACTACGGCTAAAGTCCCTGTATATTTTTAAAAGTGTTAAAATTGAACATATCCATTCACAATCTGATCAGATTAATACAGCTGTCTGGTCTGCTCGCGCAATCGGAGAATAATTGCAGAATTTCGTTGACATAATGGCTGTTATTTCCTTTTATTACTTTATTTTTTATATTAAGCATTCTCAAAGTTACCATCGAAATGTTAGCTACGCAGTCTTGGCCGATCCCGAGTGTGGGCATGTGTCATAGTGTTGAGAATTCATTCAATCAATCAATCAATCAATCAATCAATCAATCAATCAATCAATCAATCAATCAATCAATCAATCAATCAACAAAACAAGCGCTTACCTTAGCGTCTGTGTATGTATTGCGCTTCATACACATACGTACATGCGCCAACCAAGGTAGACGATGCATTGAAGAAGATGAGTCCACTTGTCAAAACAATGGCTTCTACGACACCCCGTGTTCGAGAATTTCACATCTCATCAAGGCTGCATCTTCTCCTGAACTCCTGCTTGGTTAAGGAAGTAAGGTAAGGAAGCGTATCTTCTTGTCGTTGTGACGAGCTTACTGGCGCAAAAGCGACAAAGGCTACTTTGCGCTTTTGTCGCAAAATAGCTTGTTGTCGCAAAGTAGCCTTTGTCGCTTTTGCGCCAAACACCACGAGTTGTTTTTCACTGAATTCGACAGTCATTATGAATGCTCTGCGCAAAAGGGTCGTAGAGTTTGCGGGTAGCTTTTCAAATTCTGAGGAGATCTTTTGTTTCTACTTCCCCGTACTATCCGATAATAAGTGCAGGGAAAAATGGCGTGCTTTCAAGTATAGGTGATGAAAAAAACGCCAGGCCTGCGCTGAAACCGCAGCACAGTCACACCGAAAGCTGGAAGAGCAGCGTTTCTAGAGCCCGTTAAGCTCTCTTGGGACTACAATACAAGTACACTAGAAAGGTACCCACTACGCCATAAATCACAATTTTTGTGAAATTGGGAAGCACCTACTAAGCCATTATTCGTCATTCTGCTGAGAAGCGAGGCACCAGCTACACGTCTGTAAGGCATTATGTGGCACTTTGTTGACGCGACGACTGATGACGATGAAGAATTATGGCTCAGCCCTTTGTAATGGGTTGGAATCTTTAAACGGCCCACCAGTTATGTAATTTGCATTGGGTGACGCCCGGTCGCTATTTCTCTCTCCCGTCATGCTGTATAACATACGTTGACGTGGGAGAGAGACGGGGGGGGGGGGCGAAGAACTGTACTGAGACCCCGAGGAAATGGATCATGCGCTTATGGCCTTCCTTGGCAACCAATACAAGTGCACTTGCGAGGAACCCACTACGCTATAAATCATTGTAATTTTACTGAGACCCCGAGGAAGTGGATCATGCGCTTATTGGCTTCCTTGACAACCAATACAAATGCACTTGCCAGGAACCCACTACGCTATAAATCATTGTAATTTTTGTGAAGTAGGGCAGCAGGCCCTGTGCCATTTTTCGTCATTCTACGGAGAGCATTGGTACCTGTTAAACCCATGTAAGGCACTATGCGCACTTTGTTGATGCTGTGCCTGATGACGAAGGAGAATTATGGCAGAGTCCTTTGTAATGGGTTGGAAGCATTCAACAACCTACTCGTTGCGCAATTCGCATTGTGTGACGCCTGGTTACAGAATTCGCTTTGTGCGACGCTTGGTGCTTATTTTACTCTTCTACCACGCTATATTGCATATGCTAATGTGGTTACTTCCCCACATGAAGCCTGTATAGGACCTTTTTGCAAAGCAGTTTCAAGCACCGGCATGGCTCAGAGGTTGAATACCGGGCTCCCACGCAGAGGGCCGAGGTTCGAACCTCGTTCCATCCTGGAATTTTTTTCTTACGTTTTTTTTTCTTATTTCGAGCGATACTGGTTACGGACACCGGCGGCGGCGGCGGCGGCGGACAACTACGGCGCCAAAAACGGCCGGTGAAATGATCTCATAACAGCTTTCGCTTGTAAAAAACTGTTTCCGTTCCTTCTCTAGGAAGCATATGTGGCAAAATGAGACATTACTGATACGTCTAAAGGCAGGAACACATGTGTATAGCATGTTGGATGGCCCTAGGTATAGCATCCCGTACTTTTGTTGGTCAGCTGCCAGCTCGTATAAAAAAGATCACGTGCCACGTGACACCATCTGGCAAAAAAGAAAAAAAAAAAGAAAAGTATTCCTCATTGCCCGCTATGGCCACAAGTAACGCTGGCTTACACACCCAGGGTCACACCTACAGAATTAGCGTTGTGTGGCTTTATTGTCAAACAGCAAAAAAAAACTTATATGACATTCTGCTTTAACGCGCGAACCACATCCCGTAACAGGTTCCGACTCGGCGAAGGCCTTGCGGCGTTTCCTTAGAGCCATCGCATTGTACGATGCGCACACACTACACTGGATGATGTCCTTGCAAGTCAGGCATCGCCTTACTCATAAAGACATGGTGGCGCCTTCATAGGCTTTCTCTGCCTTCATACCCCTTCCCATGTGCAGGGTAACGAGCTGGCGATCGCCTCCTGGTAACTTCCCCATCTTTCCTTTGCCCCTGTGTGTGTGTGTCGTGTGTGTGCGCGCGTGTTTGTGTGTATTTGTGCATGTGTATTTGTGTATGTGTGTGCGTGTAGGTGTGTGTGTGTGTGTGTGTGTTTGTGTGTGTGTGTGTGTGTGCGTGTGCGTGTGTGTGTGTGTGTGTGTGTGTGTGTGTGTGTGTGTGTGTGTGTGTGTGTGTGTGTGTGTGTGTGTGTGTGTGTGTGTGTGTGTGTGTGTGTGTGTGTGTGTGTGTGTGTGTGTGTTTCAAATGCGGAGCTTTCTGCAGGTATGAAAGTGGAGATATGACGGCGAGGAAGGCTGCGACCCTGCAGTGGCCTGGAAGATGAGGTAGGCGTCGATGACGGTTGTCTGTCTTGTGGAAAACGGAGCCCATTTTGTTACAGCAAAAGCGGGGTAGCCGGCCACGTCTTTGCTCGTATAAACCAGGTTGTCGTTCCAACCGGGGATGCAGCGGGAAGTCTTGGGCAATCTTGGGCAGCCTGATTTTTAACCGCAAGCTTTGACAAGACACAGGTTTAAATACTGGTATTATTTTCAAAGGAAAATGAGCAAGGGATGAGTTTTCGCGCAAGCATTGCAAATGCCGTGATTCATGTAATGAGGAAAGATGGAGCAGTGATGCTATCGTTATTAGTCGCAGGGGTTTTCCCCGACTTTGTTAGCGTAACTGCGATTATAATCGAGAGCATACACGCAAATTTATCCTGATTTACTATGATAGTGATGGAAGTGCATTTGGGGTATTGAGTGATGTCGTGATAATGTGTTAGTAATAAATGCGCGTCGGCATTGTGTTGGCGTGGGGGTGTCATAGTGACGGAAGTGCGCATTACGGATACCAACTGAAGTAGGTACGCCCGAGATTTTTTATTGTTCAACAGTTCGGATTAATGCGTGGGTTGTGTTGTGTCAATGTTTTTCAGACGTAAATGAGACGCAGTGCGTTGTGTGTTTGGGCATTCATTGAAATAATGTTCACTTTGCGCAAATTGCGCCACATGTGCACCTGTTCGATGTCGTTATCTTAAATCGATGGAGATGTGTGCGTGTTCACTTCGTACTCTTCTGACGCCACCAATAAACCTGCATTATTCTCAAGCATTATGCCATTGAAGTCGAAATGTGAGTCACCTGCGACCCATCTGCCCCACAGCGGCATACTGTATGAACAGGGAAATCGCCATTCCTATAGCCAAACCAGCGTTTTCCCGAGCAATTCCGTCTCTCATCAGAAGAACCCGTCGTATGGAATGCAACGCCACTATGCCGCGTTCCCCAGGTACAGTAGCGGCGCTGGTCGTCACAGCACCTACATAGCGGTTTCCGGTGCCCCGTGGTGGCTACGTCACAGCAGCGAACGGCATTGAACGACGACAACAATTAAATAAAAAGCAATAAAGCAGGCCCGGCGGCGGGCGACCTGAAAGAGAAGCGTTCAACCCGTTCGGCGTGCCACGCCGACAACCTTGACACCAAGCCCAGGGATGAGGACCGCAAACTTCGTGGAATCGCGTCGCCCCCTTCCCCTTTTTACCGTTTATTTTTCTCGTCGCTGGCTTCGCTTTCCTTCACTTTATTTTTTTTTTCTTTCTCTTCTCATCTTCTCCTTATCCTGTCCTTGGTGATGCCCCGAGGTGCTCGTTAATGGCTCACTTGTTTCACTTCTGATTTCCTGCGCACAGCTACCAACACTGTCCCTCGAACAGACGTGGCTTCGATGTCGAGGGCGTTCGCACTGCATACCGCTGTCGCAAGGGAGAACCGTTTTTATAGGGGTGCGCGCAAAACGGTTTCTGACGCCCAATTTAAGAGGCGTACGTAACCTTTTTGTTTTCTTATTTTATGCAACCTTCACGCGTTGTCTTTGTAGCGCCGATCGTTCCAGACCACGATATCAGCATCGACAGGTCTTACGCACGACACAAGCAAGACAAGTCTAACACGCGCGTTGCTCATGCTGACTTCGTTAATCTCGAAAACTGCTTCAGCGCTATGTAAGACGAAGGGAGATGAAGCACGATGTCCTGTCGCCTTTCTTTGTCTTTCGTAACGCGGAAAGAGTTTTCAAGATGCTGGCCATGAATTAGCCTAGCAGTGCGTTCTGCAGAACTTCTTTAATGGCCGAAGCTGGACAGGTCATATAATGAGCTGTACAGGTGACGGGTCTTCAATGAATGTCATTGAAAAAAAAATCGGCAGATCTCACGCGATTGGGAATCGGTTTCATGCGAAGCAGTCAGCGAGTACTTCTGTGCTGTATTTTATGGCTTTGAGCAAAGCGTTACGAGGTCGACCTACCTGTTTTTGTAAGTGTATTCATTTTTAAGAGTAGTAGCTGTGTGCGCATCGTGGGCTCACCAGGCACGTCGACAACACTGGCGTTTAAAGGGTAACTTATGGTGCGACGTAACGTCAACCCTCACGTTAGGATACATACGCCAGTATTATCGAAACTAAGTGCACTTTATGGTGCAATCATGTGAATATCATACGTAACTTTCGTTAATGTATTCATCCGGTGTCAATATAGCTTGCTGAACCATAGGAATATAAATGTAATGTTTATTAGACTGCTACAGAAGCGGAGCCAATACTGGAACCACAGACGTTAATCTGACATGACGCCTGTATTGTAGGAGTGCATATGTAGTGTTTATTACTTTTTTGTAAAATTAGATAGCCAGCACCACAACCACAATTGACGCTGCACCGAAATTTAGCCTGCATAGGTTGTTTTTCCAAACTAGTTTATAGACATGGCATGGCTGTGTGGCAGAATACCCGATTGCCACGCCAAGTGCTAGGGTTCGATTTCTCCTGCAATCATAATTTGTATTCTTTCCATTCGTCGCGTCAACGCTGCCGATGTCAGTTTTCTTAACGTTCTCGCATTTAAATTACCAATGTCTGTTCTCGCCGTTCCTGGGTAGATATAAACTGTCCAACAGCTGTGGCACATACCCGTACACTGCGGCCCGTGGTAAACGGGTATGTGCTGGTAAACGTGTCTGGAGGAAAGGGTTTTACGACGCACGCGACGGGATTTTCACGTTATTCATGTCATGACCCGACAGTCATATTCGTCGAATCCTCTTACCTCTCATGCCAATTCCTCTCATGCCAATAATCCTCTCATACCAATTTTGGTCTACACAAAGTTAAGGAGGCGATCATCAGAACACCCAGAGGTAGGCGGATAGATAGATAGATAGATAGATAGATAGATAGATAGATAGATAGATAGATAGATAGATAGATAGATAGATAGATAGATAGATAGATAGATAGATAGATAGATAGATAGATAGATAGATAGATAGATAGAAACGCTCAAAGTGCCAAAGGTTCGCTAAGAAATGCTTCGCATTAAAAAAAACACGAAGAGAAAATTCATGTGAACTGGGTATGATGAAATAAGGCAATTTATAGCCATACGATGCAGTCACGTGACACAAGTCATGGCTGTAGGAGATGTTCGTCATATAGTCACGTCACGCAACACCAGTTTTGGTGTATATCAATCTAGGGAAACGGCCAGGAGCACATCATGAGTGTGGCATGTAACTCATGCTCTACATCAAATGCATGTCATGATTGTCTTGCCACCGCCTGCCACTAGTGTTCATCATACAGTCGCGTTGCGCAACACCAATATTAGTGTATGTTAAGCCAGCGAGACAGCGGCGAGCAGACAATGAGTGTGGCATGTATATCATGCCCTACATGACATGCATGTCATGATTCTCACGCTACCACCTTTCATTTGTGTTCGTCGTACAGCCACGTCACGCAATACCAATTTTAGTGTATATCAAGCTAGCGAAATTGCCGCGAGCGCACCATGAGCATGGCATGTAAATCATGCTGTACATGAAATGCATGTCATGATTACCATGTTACCACCTGACATTAGTTTTCATCATACAGACGTGTCGCGCAACACGAATAGTGGCGTATGTCAAGCTAGCGAAACCTCCGCGAGCAGTCCATGAGCAAGACATGTAAATCGAGCACTACACCACTGCATGTCATGATTTTCATGTTACCATCAATCATTTATGTTCGTCATACAGTCACGTCACTAAATACCAATTTTGGGGTATATCAAGCTAGCGAAACAGCCGCGAGGGCGCCACGAGCACGGCATGTAAATCATGCCCTACACGATATGCATGTCATGATTGTCATGTTACCACCTGTCATTTATGTTCGTCACGCAGTCACGTCACGAAATACTAATACTGGGGTACACCAAGCTACAGTGAAACGGCCGCGAGCGCACCATCAGCGTGGCATGTAAATCATGCTGTACATGACACGCAGGTCATGATTTTTATGCTACCACCTGTGATTTATGTTCTTCAAGCAAAACGTCACGCAATACGAAATTTGGTACATGTCCTGATAGCTAAACGGCCGCAAGCGCACCATGAGCGGGGCATGTATGTCATGGCGTACATGATGTGCATGTCAAGATTTTCACGTTACTACCTGTCATTTATTTTCGCCACACAGAAATGTCCCGTCGTGCCAATTTTGGTGTATATCCATCTATTTAGACGGCCGCGAGCATCACGAGACTATGTCATGTAAATCATGCTGTACATGACATGCATGTCATGATTTGCGCGATAGAACCAGTAAGATATATTTGTCATACACTCTTGTCACGCCATAGTAATTTTGGTATATATCAAGTTAACGAAACGGCCGGAAGAGCACAACGACCATGGCATGTCAATCATGCTGTTCATGACATGCATGTCATGATTTTCATATTATGACCTGTCATTTGTGTTCGTTTACAGTCATGTTATGTCATACCAATTTTGGCATACATCCCATTAACTAAACGACCAGGAGAGCACAAAGTCGTAGGCGGATAGATAGATAGATAGATAGATAGATAGATAGATAGATAGATAGATAGATAGATAGATAGATAGATAGATAGATAGATAGATAGATAGATAGATAGATAGATAGATACGCTCAAAGTAGCAGAAGTTCGCTAAGAAATGCTTCGCATTTAATATCCTAGAACATACTTAAAATCAGTTTTAGTGTGCGCGTCGCGCCACTTCACGCGAAACGCCCCTTTAGTTTTCTTGTGAACAACCAACCAACCGCCCCCTGCGTCACGAGTTTATGTTGGCTGCCACGATCCTTGCGAACGCTCTCTCCTAGCAGTGGGGGGAGTGGGGGGGGGGGATTTGTTCGGGAGTACAAAGGCTGATGTCCTTGCCTCGGCAACGCATTTTCGGGGGGTCATGCATATTTACAACGCTTCAGAGATGTTATTGCAGCACCCTGACTCAGGAAGCATACGTTGAAAAGAGTTGTCAACGCGGTGCGCAAGGGCACGCGGTTTTTTGTGCTCACGTAGCCAGCTATGTTTACACGAAAACCACTCTGGGTCCCACCTCTCTCGGCACTCTCTGAAACCGAAACTGCGAGTGAGAACTATAAAAATGTCTACAGTGAAACCTCGGTGATACTTATATCACGGGACCACCATAAATATTCGTATCATCCGAAATTCGTATCACCAGAAAGCATGGAAAATTAGCATGCGACAAAAGAAAACAGGCGTGCATTTTCATTTATTGTTTTTCAGGGCCACAGCAACGTCAGGCAGAACCCTGAATGATTGTCAGTTAAGTTTTTAGATGCCGGAAATCATACCAGCAGTCGTAAATATACGGCCCGTACGCGCATATTTATTTAATGAAACCGGTGCGTTGTGACCCGCAATAGCACTGGCCCCTTCCAAATTTTAGTATGCTTTTTTTGCATGACAAGGGAGTACTGCTGCGAAAGTAACAAAATAATCGCTTTGAGGCGATGGATCAAGGCCACAAAATTACAAAACCACGGTCCTGTGTTGTGATTTTGTTAGTGCGAAGGTGTTGGGAATGTTTTTGTAGCGTTAGCTACACTTGCCTAGCCGGAGCCAATTTCGCGTGGGTCATCATGAGCCGTGCTGCGCATGCGCGAGGATGAATGCGGAGCCGGCATCTCACGCGCTCTCCGCCACCGCCGCGCGCGGCTCGCCGCTGCTGCTCTGCGCATTCTAGAGGGGTGACGTCGTAGCCATGTTGCGCGCAGCTATTCGCCTTCGCTGTGCAGTCGCCGTCTGACAATGCGCTGGTGCCGCTTGATAGCGCCTCTGACTGGCGTTTGCAGGTGGGTAACGCCATGGAGAAGGAGAGCGCAAATGCTGCTCAACGGCGCAGAAGATCCGAGAAGCTTATGTCATCGGATCCCGAAGTAGTTGCCTGGCAATTAGCGGTGCAGCGTACGAAGAATGAACAGACGAAGGCTAAACGTGCTGTGGAGACACTGGAGGAAAGGGAGGAACGTCTAGCAAAGCGGCGTCGCCAGGATGCTCAGCGACGTGCCCGACCACCTCTGCAGCAGCAACAAGACGCCGTCGATGACGTCAAGGCTCGCCGATCGACTGCCTATACTGTGAAACTTAGCGAAAGCGCCAGTGCGACCGTTTGGATACGTGTGCGACGTGTGTGAAAGACTATGGCACCTGAAAGACTTGACGCCGCTAAGTAGTGCCATGCTTGAAACGTTGAGTTTAGTGGCGGCGCCTGAGTGGGGTGAAACCGTGGCGCGGGTTTGTACAACGTACAAGAACTTTCTCGTTAAGCAGAACATTCCGCTCTTTAGCGTTACCAATGGGTATCGTTAACCGGCCATGCCGCCAGGTCTACCGGTTCTGAACGATGTGGCCGAATGCGTGTCATTGGAGCAGCAGTAAGCACGACAATCAAGCTAATCCTAGACAATCTGGAAAGCTCAGAATATTCAGCTGAACCTTTGACTAACGATACGTATATCCTGGCATAGCCGAGCTAAGCCACTGCAATTTTTGGGGGGATTTACGGCCGTGCCCGCACAAGTGCGACCGCAACGGACGCGCACGTTGACGTTGTGAGGCCTGGCGCCTTCGCCATGACCATCCTCGCCTTCTTTCCGTCCTCGTCCACCTTTCGTAGGATGTCTGATGCACGAGGCATGCACGTGTAAACGCAGTACAACCACAGCAGCCCGCCTCGACGCGTTAGAAAAAAAAGAAACATGGCGCTAATGCCCTCTGTAATCTAAACGCGAAGGCACACGGAGGCACATAAGACCCTCAAAGTTTCGCGCACACAATCTCGGAGGCCGTGACGCGTACCTGAAGGTTTATTCTGACCGTAAGAAAAGTGTTTTTCTTAGATCGTTATTCTGACGATTTCGCGGTGCGGCGCGCATGCCCACGCTTGCGTTCCTGCGCTCGCACGTGCTTGGCACGTCTTCCGCGACAGCGCGGACAGCACCTCTTCGTACCTGGGCGGTAGCGTACGTTCGTATCAAACGCCGCTGGATGAAAATCGGTGCGCAACAACCGTACTCCCTTACATTGCAGGCCAATGGGCCTTGGCCGGGACCAACGAAAAATTCGTATCACCCCGAATTTCGTATGACCTGTGATCGTATCACCGAGGTTTCGCTGTACAAATAATTAACCGTCGGGCGCTCGAGCAAACGAGCTTTTTAGCCGTGATTAGTGGTCGTTAGCGGTCTGTTGCAACCGAAAAAAGAGGATGCAATATTGTTGTGTCAGTGCTCTTTTAAAGACCAAAAGATAATTCAGTAATGTACCACGCACGTATTCAGCCAAGAGAGAGACGTAGAGAAAGGTTGAGTGAAAGGCAGGGAAGTTAACCAGAAGATAGATATTCGGTTTGCTACCCTGCACTGGGGAAGGGGCAAGGAGGGTCAGAAAGGTAAAGAAGGAAAAGAGAGAAAGGCCGAAAGAAAGAAAGAAGTATGCAAGAAAGACACGAAAACAATTGGCCGCCATACCACCTTGCGAACGTGAGTGTCCAGCGAAGCTGTATCAAACAGCACACATGGTGATGGGGGCGAGGGGAGGGGGGTGTATGTTTTATTATTACTTTAGAGTAATGGTAGGGATAATCACTTTGTGGTCGCTTTGTGGCCGCTGTTGGTACACTCTTAGCAAACGACCGCTTAAAACAACGCATATAAGGCGGAAAGTAGGTCAAATTTTCGACGCTTATAAATGGCTCTCTAAGCGGCCTACTTATACGGCTCTTTCATGCGGCCCCTCTTTATGCGGCCTCTGGCTAAGCGGCTCTTTCTTATACGGCCTAAGTTTATGCGGCTCTTCCATATGCGAGGCCATCTCGTTGCCAGAAGGCCGTTTAAAAGTGACCGCTTAAAGTAACGCATACCGTCGATTTGGTTAAGCGGTATTTCAGGTCAAATCTGTCCGGCTTATATACGGCTCAATATGCGGTCGAAATATATGCGGTACTTTTCGCAAATTTTTAGAAAAAAAAAGAAATTCTTCTACATTGTAGTTGATCGTGCAGTGTTCCTCTTTTTTCTTTTGTTCTTTTCAGCCTTCCAACTCATGAATATGCATTTACACATCACAAGAACACTGCACAGAGAGTCACAAACCATGTATCAACACACACACACTCCACCACGGGGATTTGAACCCAGGCCAACCGCGTGACAAGCAGACACTGTAACCACTACGCCACCGCACCACACGATCTGGGTGGACTTCCGCGGCTTTATATATGCACTTCACGTTATCTTGGACGATTTTACGATCGGCTACAACGCTATAATTTTGCATATATGACAGGCATCGTTCGCGTATAATGCGCGTGTATACGTGTGCACGACCTTAAGCGAACCCTCGCGGGCAGTCACAGTCAGTTTGTGTGTGGAATTACGTTTCTCGTCCGACGGCTTGCGCATCCCGCACGGAGACAGAGGTGAACCATAAACGACGCGTTTCCGAGTGCATTTCCATTTGCCGGCATCATACAGCAGCCAAACGTGCCCTGACGTGCAACCAGCCGCCAAAGAAAAGTATTCTGCGATGTTTGACGCAGTACAGGCGGTGGAAGTCAGCTGATCTCATCTCCACTCGGCGAAGTAGTCTCCCACGTCCTTCGCGAGCATCGCGTTGATGTCGGTGCGTTTATACGGACAGTATTGTGCTGAGGTTCATCTCAGGGAATCGGATTAAAACACATAATCGCTTATTCGCGCAACAGATGGGTTTGGTGTAGTGCAGCGCGTACGGGGCGACGGACCAGCTTTCAGAACGGGCGCGCTCATTTCTCCCCGAATATAGTATAGACGATAAGGAAACGTTGTTGTTGTTGAGTCGAAAGAACAACGAGCCTTCGCAGAAAAAGAATGCAGTCACCCGAGCTCGAGGCTGACGGCGCCGACGAGCGATGCCGTGGAATTGTCATGCTGGGGAGGACGGCGGGTCTGAGGTTGTTCGTTCTCGTGGTTCGTTCGTTGTTGACAGTTGGAAGTGATGCTCCCCTTGGCTTCCACAAACGATGAAACGTAGTGCATGACTGGCGCGGAAAGACCACGCATTAAATCGCTTGCATCACCCGTTAGAACATTTGTTTCCTGCCAAGCGTCGCATCAAAAGAAGCTAGCAATGCTTGAAATTGAATGAAGTCACAATATGATCCAGCTTTCAAGGATAAAACCATGCTATTTCTTCAAAAGTCAGAAGTGGCCTGAAGGATTCAGAAGGATCATGTGAACAATTATACTGAATAATGCAAAGATTAACTTGAAACATTCTAATATTTAATGGGTGCTGTGAAATCTAAATAACAACCCCAAATTAAATATGCACTTGTTTTGCACCTTGAAGGTTCATGAATGTTAAGCTCTACAACATGTCTCAGTTGACCGCATATCAGCGCCGAAGAGCGATCTGGTGGAGGCCCTGTGTTGGGGAACGTGGCAGGTTGAAGGTTGTTTTCGTATTCCACCCATTGTCGACGAGTGAAAGTGATTGTTTCCTTGGCTACGAGATGTGATCTGGGCGACAAGGGCCAGTATTACTTCACTCCACGTGATCCAGTCGAGTATGCTTTGAGCTTAACGACGCTTTAATGTATAAACTAGCAAAATGCTAAAAGTGGCTAAACTCGGGCAGTAATCTTGGCTTCTAGGAATAAATAATCGCCTGTCTTAAAAATGTGCAGTCAGTAGCATCCTGCTTGATTCGGATCACGGGACGCGACATGTAAACGTATAATACTAAATAGTACATATATAGGAACAATTCTTATACTCAATACGTGTCATAATTGCAAGTAACAGCTGCAAATAAAAAGCACGCTTTCACACAAATAGCACACCCATAAATGTTGAGCTTTACGTGTCCCAGTCAACCTCCCTTATGTTCCATAACAGGGGCGTAGCCAGAAATTTTTTTCGGGGGGAGGAGGGTTCAACCATACTTTATGTATGTTCGTGCATGTGTTTGTATGTGTGCGTGTATATATACGCAAGCAAAATTGAAAATTTTTTTTGGGGGGGGGGGGTTGAACCCCCCCCCCCATCACCCGAAAAACCACCCTGGCTAAGCCCCTGTTCCATACCATGTAGCTTTGCGTGCAGTTTTATTTAAATATCAACTGTCATGCAACATCCTTAGCTTTGGCTAGTACAGCAGCTAATACAAACTGTGCTTGAGAATTCAAGATTTATTGCCAGTACCAACACTAGCTATACACAAAAACATTCTGTAGTAGTTCAAGCACAAGTGTCGCAGCTTTTTTCAGATTTAGCAGCTCATATAGCGGTGGCTCACAAAAGCATGCAGACATACACATGTCTAATGTGCAGCTGTTATTCTTTGATACGAAGAACTGCACGAAATAAACTGACACAAGGAGACGCATGGACAAGCGTCTTCCTTGTGCCAGTTTATTTCGCGCAGTTCTTTGTAGTCATGGATTACCAACTTACCCAGTGATCAATTCTATATTATCCTTTACATGCAGCCCCCTTCCGTGGCACTTACCACGGCACAACATCTGTCAGACATAAAGGGTATTCGCATATTGTACTAGATTTGTCCTTCACTAAATGTTGAGACCTGAATTGTATTTGTTCTTTTTCTGGCACCATTTCAAAACATGGCCTTTCCCTTGCAGTGTTGAGACATTTTACAATAAGTTAGTCAGGCATTGAGTCCAAATCCATCACTCTTCGAGACTGGTACTTAATTATGTATGCATGGGTCCCTTATTTTTATGATCTTCTGTTCTCTGCTCCAAGCCCTTCCCTTTACCCATTACTGTAGAACTGTGGCATTTAGGTGTTTCATCTCGCACCGCTAATTGTTGTTACATTTTGTGCCATTTCTTCGAGTACCCATGACAGTATTTAGTGCATTAATTGAATGAAGGAACATGTTATGCTGCTGCGCAGCTGTACACTGAGCAGAACAATGAGATGCAGAGCCATGAGAGAAAAAATAGAGAATATTGTCACGGTACAACGCAAACACAAGACAGTGAGAAGTTCTACAAGAATAGGAGGACAGCTTGTTGACACAAAAAAAATAGCAGGCACAAACATGTCTAACAAGACTGAAACTTGGGCTAGTTGGTTGTCCTTCATGATGAATCGGCAGCACAACCATACACGGACAGAGGAAAGGTACACGAAACATAGCACTGTGTTGTGTACTTTCTTTCCTATGTCCGTGTGTGGCTGCACTGCTGATTCACCATGAATGACAAACATGATGTCTTCGGCAAAATCCCGAAGACCCACTAGACGTTGATGTTCACTGATGTCCCCATTGTCTTTCTTGCCTGCAGAGCACACGCGTCAATACATATACAATAGGATGCATCGCAAGGGTTCTTCACCTATATGCTCTATTGTTGGAGTAATAGGGCATTGTGTCAACTAAATAATCAATGTAATAATAAAATCACCCTAAAATATATGCCATATTCCTTATTGCTCAATTCTCAACCTCCACGTATTCCACTTCAGCACCTGTGAACATAATGGCCCCCTAAAGGATCTCGGCAGTAGTTTCTCTGAAGTGGTTTTCAAAGCTGTTATTGGATCAGATTAAGCTAACTGAATCTCATGAACTTATCCTTTCAAAACAAATAAGGGGGCAGTCCACTTGTTATTTTCTAGCAAGCTACTTAGCAATTTGGCCTTGAATGTGTGCACTTTCCTTGCAGTTGTGTCCCAAAAGCAGTCAGTGGCCTATCGGTTATCAGGTCATCAATAAAAATTTTCTTTATGAACAGTCTTACACGTTCAGTAATGCAGCATTGTAATGGATGTATCATTCTGACATATATAGTTTATGCATTCAAAACTCTTCAGTTGAAATTCCTAACCAGTTTCTCCATCAGTAATGACCACAATTGCTATGCGACTCTCGGTACCATCATCTGCATGCATGGATTGATGCATTCTGCAATGCTTTAATCATGCATCTTATCACTGGCCCTGTGATCTCACAAGTCACCTGTGTCCTTCTCTAGACAGTAACAGCTATAAATATGTTGCATAACTTAACTAGTTTTTTTTCCAAACAGCATGACTTACCTCTATTTGCACAGTCAGTAAGCCTGAACACACAGTGCACACTTTTGTAGTTTGACATATTTTATTTTCAATTACAAACAAAACTGAGCAACAATGTATACACCAATACAGCGTTTGTAAACTAATAAGTGAATCTTACACTTTTACAGAAACAAGGTAAAAAAAACAACTGCGAAAGAGGTGATCCAATAATTAAACAGAACGATTGTTGTTTTTCTATGCTGTAGGGGTTTCAGGCCTTCTCATCCGACTAGAATTGATAATGACCTAGCTTGAGTTTCAGCACGCCTATACGTAGAAAAAACTCTACTTTCTTGCAAAGTGCAGGTCAATACATACATAAAAAATTGCACCACATAAATGGCAGGAGCTACCTAAATGCCTTCAATTATAATAACTTTACTTAAACACAATAAGATAACACAGAATTGACTAGAGTAACAAAGAAGTATTGAAAGTAAGTGGGCCTTGATCGACGTCATATATGTAGCCTTGGAAACAGACGAAGGGCTTGAGGTGTGCTTCCTGCCTGTTTCTGGCACTTAATTTGCAATATATGAGTAGAATACACAGTGAAAAAAATTCTGTTCTATATCATGAGCTGTGTAGTGCACGTAGGTACTATGATTTATCACAAATGTATGACTAAACTAGATACCCTCTATATTAGTAGGCCTGAAGTTTGAGGACGCAGCTTTTCTGTAGGTAGTGGCTAATAAAATTTCAAAACATGGGTATCAGCTGTGCATGAACGACAAGTGATATGCTAATATGATGCCCTAATAAATAGGACTTTTCATTGTACATGCATCAGAAATAATATGATGACTGTGCATGTTATACTCCGAGGAAAACTACAAAATGAACAATGAATATGTATATATGAACACACACACATACAGTTATTATTGCACATGATATCTGCCACAGATTCCAATGCTAGTGTACCTGCTACTCAGGTATCCTCAAAAGAAAGAGCATTGAAAAGTGCATGAACATAAAACAAACTTAAGTGTCTCTAAAGTTTGTGAAAATTCAGCTAGCCAGCAGCCTTATCTACCCAGCCTAACAATGTAACAAGAAACACACAAACGAAATAAAACTGCACAAAAAAGAACATAAATTAGGCGTTGTCCTTGAGCTTGTCGAGAATCTCCAGCAGTTTACTGCTTGCCCAGCAACATGGAAAACTCTCTTCCTTGTGCAGCAAACTTTGAATTAGTCCCAATGTTTGGGCGAATGCAGACGGGTAGGTAACATCCTTTATGTAATGTACGGTCAAACACAAGAAAACTGTCTTTTCAAGCGTGCAGTCATCTTTCAGGGTAACACGCTCGTCCTCAGCACAAAAAATAAGCTTTGTTGCCGAGCTCCAAACAATCATGGGCCCTGGCAACCCATGGACATCTGCAAGATACTGGAAAAAAGTAATAAAAACTAATATATGTTTTATGTTCTGCACAGCACATCTTCATACAAAAAGCTAACAATTCAGAGGCAGTGGATGGATGAATGCCAGCACTAAAATATTGCAAGCTTTAGATGCAAAACCGTGCATAAATTGACATTGTTATGGGCGTGGTTTATGCCACAGTAAATAAATAAGTTTCAGCCACCCCGATACGCAGCTATAGGTGCCACTGCTTGAAATTTTGCTAATGCATTCAAAGCAGCCACAAGTACAATGTCAGATCTCACAAGTGTATAAGCAAGCGTTTCTTTGTGTTTCGCACGCAATGTTCATATCATATATCTGTTCCATGAAAATGGGTAAAAACAGCAGCCAAATGAGTGTACTGAGACCATAAGTTATGGAAAGCAGAGCCTTGGCTTGCTTCAATAGTAGGCTGAAGCCACCTCTCAGTGATGACATATCATAGGTGGTGACAGATGGCATGTGTGTTGGGCATGTCCTTTTGCACTAAACTTGAGTGCTGTAGTGTCACGCTCACAGGGCAAACCTGGAAATACCTGGTTTCTGTTTCTGTTGGGAAATGGTAGAACCACAGGACAATCAAAAAGGCCCGAATGGATTGCCTACATTGACTTACATGATTGCTTATGTGTGTACGCCTTTGTGCATACAGATGTACTTGAACTATCTTAAACTATTTTAAACAAAGGAATTGACTGGACCCTATTCAATGGCAGAAAAGGAACTCTGCTACAAACAAGGTGGACGTTGCGACAGAGTCCACACTGAAAAAACTAAAGGCCATGTCACCACTAGGATACACAGCGGTTCCCAGTCATCATGTAAGGTGGCTACGCATGTAAGGTGGCTACACATAGGCTAGTATCAATATTCTTTGCAGCACCAAGGAAACAAACTTCAATCTACATGGATGTTCTAATACTGAAATTTGACATATAATCTTTCGTTGAGTGAATGATACAAATTACATTCAAAGTCAATGTCAGAGTACTTTAGCAGACTCAAAGGGCCCACTTTGTGTACACAGATGCATGCAGTGAATGGTGCTGTTGTATATAGACTAATATCACAACTTTGCAGGTCCTTTCGGCTGTCAATGCACACGTCTGAGAGTGGTGCAACCACCTGCTTATTGAATATTGTCTTTCTTTCATTGAAATTAAAGCTCTTTTGCAGAAAAACATTCTTGTATTCAAAAGTATTTTGTGTTTGCATACAGCATAATTGGGCGTAAAATTACCCTGAATATCTCCTTTCAACGTGGTCATGACAAACATATGTATTGGTCGTCTGGCAGACATAGAATAGCTTTTTTTTTAATTTCATATGCTGCGCCGAAAATTGCTGCATAATTGTGACAAAATTGTCGTGCGAAAGAAAATTCTTCAATGGAATGAGCTAGCTATAGACTTAATTGTAATTTATCAACTCTCCACCAGAAACAAATATCTAAGTTATATCTGTTGCAGTACCTAAACGCAGATAAATAGTTACATTGTTTATGAACGCTTTACGATAGTCATGCAAGTACAATACTGATTCCGTTTTTGAGCAATATATGAGAGATAGATCCGCTTCAGGTGCACAATTGCAGATGCTGCTTGATATCGTTCTTGATTCGCGAACCACATAATAGTGAGCAACAGTGTTTCGCTTTCTGACAGTTTGCGACCTTCATGCATTTCTAAGAAAAGGTCCGAGCAAGAGGCTCTTCCGATGCGCCTTTCACAGATCTATAGAGACTCGTTAGGAGCGGTGCTTTGTTTCTAACAGCACAACACAAGATTGGGAGCATCGAAATAAACTCACCCAGTCGTGCATGGTTCACGGGGCAGTGCCCGCAGTAGGAGCACCAGGCAACTTGATGTGGCACGCCTGGTTCCCCTGGCTGGCGGTTGTACGCGAGCAATCTGATGCACTCACACTCACATCGCACTGACACACTTTGCACTCACACGTGCCATCATAACTGCACGCTCCTCTCTGAATGCCTTTGACGTCGGTCGAGGTGTACATCCCACGCAGCAGGGCCTGATCGGCACTGCCGAAACGTTGAAGCACGCCAAGACGATCGCGGGACCGAATTCTCAACGAAAACAGAGAGACCATGCAAGGAGCGGGCGCAAAAGAGACGGACACCGCTCGACGCGCATGGGAGAGAGAACTGTAGGGGGGATAAGTCAGCAGCGTGAGCAGGGAGAGAACGCGATCAAAGGTGAAAACTTCCTTCGCACGTTGAGTTTGTAGACGTCGCGGGCGTTGTTTGCGTGATAATTTTGCGTATTCACGAGTAAACAGAAACAAAGGCACGTCTGCAAAAAACAAAAACGGTGCGAGGCGAACGAGGCAGCAGAGGCGACTGACGTAACTCGGCACGGCCGCTGCGTTTCCAACGCACGTGCTTCGCACGAAATCAGATACGATTGCCACGGTCAGGGAGGCGCTGGCTGTATTATTGGCTGTATCTCGAGTTCACCGGCCGCATCCGGTGCCAACACAGGAAACACTACATGGCGTCAACGTGGACTTCGAGCCTTGAGCACGCTCGCTCGGCGCTCTCTCGCTTCTCGCAGCGGCGCCGATCTCAATTTCCCGCATAAACAACGGGCCCTGTATAAGCGTTGCGTCCGCTCGAGAAATTTTCGCGTCAACGAACCCGGGCTTCATATAAGCGTTGCGTCCGCTCGCGGCCGCATATAGCGGGCCCAGCCCGTCACCGCAGAATTTGTCACGCTTAATGGCGATTGAAGGGCCGCTTATATGGAGTACCTTGTGGTGGAATAAAAATGGGCCGCTTATGTGCCGGACGTTATACGGGACTTGAATAAGAGTGCACAGAGACAGACACATTTGTCAAGGTCACTTTGTCCACTCATTGAATTTCGGATGTGATCGTCCAGGTCGATAGCGAGTCTGTAGAACCTTTCTAGTGCTTCTAGCTTGCGAGGTAGTGGTCAATTTCCATTTTTCCGCATTTGCAATCAGCGTTGCATGATTGGTGCTAGAAAATACAGGGACCCATTTGTACTGGCTGATAAACATGCTATGTACTTCCGATCAGCTTCGCAATTGGCCAAATGTTTATGTTACTACTTTCGCTTTGAAAGATTGAAAGCACACGAGCAGTGTTTTAGTTTCCTTCCCTACGGTCATTTCCATAATAATGAATCTGTACCAACTCGCTCAGTTGTAGTCCTACTTTCGTTCTCTTTTTATCGAAGTCTCCTGGTCCAGAAGTTATTTGACATGGAGCAACTTTGCACGGTGAAGCCACGCGGCGAGCATAACTAGGCACGTTTTCCTGTGTGCTACAAGACAAAACTGCTCCTAGTTTCACAGAGCAGCAATCACTCATGGCGCTCATGATGATACGCGCGTCCATGCTAAGCACTCGCGACGACAGTTCCGCACCCCCAGTACTCATCATGGAATAATCTCGCGTTACCGAACTGCTATTGCCTTCACTCTGCAAATAGCGAAAGTTGTCGTTTATTAACAGCGAAGTTGGCCTAGCTCGGCGCATCCGCGTAAAGTGCCCGAAAACTATCCTGATCATTAACGCGTATGTGCCAAAGAATTTGGGCAAGTCGCACTACTCACTACTACGGCGTGACCTGTAATAATCCTGAGAACGAGTAGAGAGAGAGATAGAAAAGAAGAAAGAGAGACAAACAAAGAGACGGAAAGAAAGATACAAAGAAAGAGTAAGAGAAAAATTCCTGGCGCAAGGAATTCTTCACGAGGCGGCATTCGAACCCGCGTACCCTCGATTGGAAGGCGAGCGTCCTAACCACTCCATATCAGAGCATAGCATAGCCTTTCATAGTATAGTGTAGCAAGGGTGTGGGAAAGGAGGAGATATGTGATGGTGATGAGGACGGAAAGGAGGGGAAGAGTAAAACGTAGCACAGAAAGAATGAGAAAGAGAGAAATAGAGAGAAAGAAATGAAGAAAGAAAGAGAAATAGAGACAGAGAGAACAACGATATAGAGAGAAAGAAGTAGAGGAAAAAGATAGAAAGAAGGAGGAAGTAAGGAAGTAAGCATCGTGTCGTCTAGCGACCAGGTACTCCACCACCTGGCCAAGCCGCGCATGCGCAGTAGGTAAGCCACGCCCACCGACGGAGACATCGCGCGCAACCTCCGCTCTATAGTGCATAGCCTGGCTGCACCCTATCGTGTCCAGAGAATCATGGGTCGTAAGAAAGTGAGTACTCCCGAGGGGGAAGCCGCGCATCTAAATGCTAGAGGTGTTGGTCGATGGAGAATACGGCCCATTTTGATTTTTGGTATGCTTCGCCGTATAACACTATTGCATTGCGGCGGCGCTCACTTATGTTTTCCCTTCTGCATGATATGGCTGTAAAGCTTTTGTTGCAGTTTTCTACAACATATGCTTGCGAACTTACGTTTTCTAGAGTCGAATATTTGAAGAGCAAACATAGCTAGAATCGGGTTGAATGTGGCTGCAAACCTCACAACTTATTCACAAGTTATTGAAATCGAATTGGCGTGGCACTGTAGCTTGACCATTCTTTGCCACGGAGAAATAAAAGGCACCTATTTCGCACTGCATGTTGTGTTAATTTATGACCCCCCCCCCCTTTTTTTTTTCTTTTGCTCTCACTGTAAGGGGTCCCTCATCACTTCCACCGGTCCATAAGGGGTCCCCGAAGCATGCATGGCTGAGAACCACTGCTCTAGGTCTTGACGCCCGTAGTTAGTACGCGCGAGTGGTGGTATGCTGATTCGATAGCGTAATCGGTATCGAGGCGAAGAAGTTGGTAGGCCTACTGCATGAGGTTTGTGCTTTATTATGTGCGAAAGTAATCTATAATAGTAAACTTGATTTGCTCAAATCAATGTGTGTTTATCAGTTAGGTGCACGTTAAAGAACACCGGATGGTCGAAATTTCCGGAGCCCTCTACTAAGGCGTCCCTCATAATCATATCGTGGTTTTGGGACGTAAAACGCCAGATATTATTATTATTATTAATGTGTGTTTATCAGAGAGATTGTATGTGTGTAATTGCCACGGTCTACCGTGGTAGTTTTCGAAATTTTATATTACCCTTTTTTAAGTTTATTCATTTGTCGTAGTATTTTCCAGTCGTTGTTCCACAAATTAATGCGCAATAACTAAGTTATGAGTAAAAAATGGTGTAGTACATTGCTTTTATTTGTGGTAATGGTATCAGACTACTAATTTCATACATAGATCCTGTTATTTTACGGAGGTCACTGATTAGTTTATCGATATGATTGTTCCACTAGAGGTTTTCCTGAAACCATAGCCCCAAAAACATCCGCGTTGTTAATCGTTCGATCTTGTTCGCTTGAAACAAATGAGTAATATTAATCGGCATTGACTTATTTATCGGTTTAAATATTTTATGCTTTTGTTTTGGTGACATTTAACTGGAGTTTAAGTTCAGGCAAAGCTTCAGATGAAATATGGTTTAGCGGCATTGCTGATGCTGAAAGGGTCCGGGTCTGAAAAGTTGCTCTTCCTTTTAACGCCAGCGCTCTGCTCCTTACATCGCTAGCCTCGCTTCGCCACGCGATGCTGCGCCACTTAGCAACCTAGACTCGCGAGAAAGCGTACTCCAGAAACGTAATTCGTTCGTTGGCTACAACTACACACATAAACCGAACAGCTGTAAATCTCTTGTTGGAAAACTGTAGTTCACTATCGTTAGTAGCCGTGCCACCAAGATTGTCAGCAAGGATATACCCGATTAAATCGACGGGAGGACGACCGCCTCTGTAGCCAAATTGGTAGAGCATCAGACGCGTTATCTGAAGGTTGTAGGTTCAGTTCCTGCTGGCGGCAAGTTATCTTTTCGTCCTTTAACTTTAATTCCTTCCCCTTTATATCATAATTACTACAAATATCGACGCCTACAATTTCCCTGGTTCGATTGTCTGTCGGTTCGCATTAAAAGTTTTGTCTAAGAAAAACGAGCCGTAAAATTCTGCTTGTTTTGTTCAAGGTAGTGAGCGTTATGGTAGTACAGTTAATTTGTATTACTACTTCCTTGTAGATAGAAACTCTAATGTGCTGAGGTTAGTAATGCTATTAACTTAGCAGTTACTATCTGGTGTAGTAAACGCACTACATCAACGTTAGTAAATTCACTACGCGACTGCAGAGCTTCAAATAGGCAAGAACAGAGACCACCCGCCCCAGACTCCTGGAAAAAGGCGTCGGCCGTCTTAATCCCAAACCGGGGCGACCTCCCGGTCTAGCCAATCTTAGGCCCATATCCCTCACGTCCTGCGTCGGCAAGGTGGCGGAACACGTCATTCATAACCGCATCTCTAAGCACATCGAGAAGAAGGGTCTTTTCCTCTACTATACGGTTGGGTTTCGCCCTTCCTTGTCGAAGCAGGACACGATGAAGCTAATCAAACATCAGATCACAGACGTGAACACGAGGGATGTAAGAGGCACCTTTGGCCGTGTCTTGGAAAATGCGTTTGATAGCATCTCTCACGCCCACTCCCCAAACTCCATTTCAGACCGTGGGCTGGGTGAATCCTTTCAGATACGTCAGCTCCTTTTTCGAATCCAGGAAGGCCACGCTCAATATCGGGGACCTCAAGTCCACTCCCGTCGAATTGGACCCTAAAGGCACGCCGCAAGGGGTGGTGATATGCCCGCTTCTCTTCAACATTGCCATGTGCAAATTGTCCAAACTGCTATCTAAAGTCAAGGGGATCAGCCACACTCTCTACGCTGATGACATTACCATCTGGTGTCCCGGAGACAGCGAAGGGGAGGTCGAGACTGCCCTACAGAAAACATCGATCAGACGGAGCTCTTTCTCGCCGGCACGGGGGCTGAGGTGCTCTTCGAGTAAATCGGAACTCCTTTTATACAGGCCCAACAGAAAGGGAGCCAAGCCGAATAAGTGGGAGCCTTTTATCAGAGGTGGACATTGTGCTTCACCCTAGCAGTGGCACCCCCATTCCCAGGGTGGACGCCATGAGAGTGCTGGGCATGGTTATTGAGTCCAGCGGGTATAGGGCTGACGCGCTGGAGTTTTGAGTATTGTGGCGGAGCCTGGTGGCGTGCGCCGAAGTTGCTTGGGTAGTCAAAAATGGACGCCGACCGGCGAGTTACGCAGTTCTCAGTTGCTTTAAGCGTTTTACTTAATTTTGCGCCTAGTTTTCAGGCTCAAAAAGTGCTTAAAACGTACGCAGGAACTTGTCCGCTATGCCTGCAGAGTCTGACATGTTTGACGAGCGATCCCTGCTTCAACAAACCGTGCCGAAAGCAGGTGGTCTGGGCGAGGGCTCTGAGCAGCGCGCGGTCCCGAAGCGCGGTCGCCGCCGTTATTGTTGCGTGATTAATTGCCTCGAACATGGGGGTAAGGATCCTAATGTGCGGTTTTACTGGTTCCCCTGAAAGCCGTACGAAGTGGAGCGACGGAACCGCTGGATACGAGCCGTCCGACGCGTGAAGTGAGTACGCGAGC
This sequence comes from Rhipicephalus sanguineus, assembly GCF_013339695.2. Lineage (NCBI taxonomy): Eukaryota > Metazoa > Arthropoda > Arachnida > Ixodida > Ixodidae > Rhipicephalus > Rhipicephalus sanguineus. The sequence continues at coordinate 142,519,820 of NC_051177.1, read as the reverse complement.
AAAATGTGGTTTGCAACGTAACGTGCTGATTCGTACGCGCGTGCAGGGCCGTGGCTGCCGACGGCGATCACGAGGATATGCAGCCGGCATTTCGTGCGAAACGAGAAAAACGATGCCATGAGTCACCCTGCGTATGTGCCTACGATTTTTCCGGCAGCTTACAGCCGGCTGCTTCCAGCGGCCGGCTGTAAACATTGCGCGCCGTCGCTTCTCGACCGCCACCGCACGCTGACAGAATTTGACGAATTCCCTAGAAGCAGATGTTGAAAATTACGACCGTGCATGGGGAAAAAGTGTGTTTGCGACTGAATGCGGCAGAAAACGGCACACGACGCGAATGCGCTCATTCGGGCCGCCGACGGCTAGCCTTCGTCACTGCACCTTTCTTGATTCCGTTGCGTCGTGTAATGCAAATCATGTCGGCTTTTTTAACAGCAATCTTTTCGTTTATGCACTGTCGTTAATCGCGCGAGCATGCCTCGTGAAACTTAACTCGAGTTCAAACGTCGTATGAGATTCGCTGCACTTGCGAGTTGCAGCGCGCCGCAATGGTTCCTTCAATCTCCTGCACGTCGTAAACATACTTGACGTTGACGAGCTTCTTGCGTTTACGCAGATTGCTTGGCCTGAAGAACTCAGCCACGCCAGAAACTGGCCGAGATCCAAAGCGCAGCACAACCGACAGCGGCGGCTCCATTGCGCATCTGAGCTTAGTGCTGCATGCGGCCGCCTGTCTGACTACTCGAAACCAAACAACTTGTCGTAGGGGGCGCTTTTTAGCACCGTTTTCGCAGCGCCGCCTGGGCAGCCAGTCAGGCCTATAACGGGTGGACGATTGCTGAGATTTGCACCAAGACGGAGAACATTATCAGGTTATTAATAGGGTTTCGAACAGAAGGGGGGAGCTCAGGGAGGACAGACTCCTGGGGCTGTTTCATGCATTTCTCATTAGTTATATTACGTACGTTGCTGCCATGTACACGTGCTGTGGATTCGAAAGGTAGAAGCTGGAAACGTTGATCAGAAAGAGCATAAAGAGCGTGCTGGGCGTCCCTGCGCGGACCAGCACTGAACGGCTTATGAACCTGGGTGTTCATAACACTCTAGAGACGATCACTGAAGCCCAAGAGACTGCGCAGCTGGTGCGACTGTTGTCTACGCCAGCTGGTAGGCAGATTTTGCCCGTCCTAGGTCTCAGTCCTACGTTCGTAGAGGAGCGCCGTCTTAAAGGGGCACTGAAATAAAATTTCAAGCTCAAGATGTGTCCTTCATTCAATTGTTCGGTATGCATAAGTATTTTTGACCAAGTTTTAATGGTGTCCGTCACCTGGAACGTACGAAATCTCAAAGGTGCTTTCATCATACTGCGACATCGACACTACTGTGACGTGTTCGGTGTGGCGCATACTATCCTGAGTGATAATGCACTAGTAGCGATGACGTCGACGATTCGAGTGTTTTTATCGTGGCGCCGACGCCTAGAAACGCTCTCACACTTCATGCCTGACCTTCGTTGCGCCGCTTTGAATGATTTCATGAAATTACAAGACGCAAACCACCAAGAAAAGACAGGCGAAAGGAAAGAACATGATTCGACGTGTGTTCGTCAGTCAGCATGTCAGGGAACTGTGTTGTTGGAAGCGCGGAAAAAGTGGAATGTGTGTGTCGTTTCATTACACGTGACGTGAGGTACACGCCGACGCGACGACAAGCTTTCAAAGTGGACTATAGCGTATAGATAAATATCACCGCTAACAAGTAACACGCAGGTAGCGTTAATAGTGAACTTTAGTTGGTCCGTAGACTTCGTAGCTCTAGCGTAATACCGGGTTACTGCGGCCGTAACCGTGAGAGGCCGGATAGGTGGGGCCATCTGGCGGCGCGAAGAAGAACTTTGCAAGCACAGAATTGCTATTGGAGAAACCTAACGTATTCTATTTCTCCGCTGGTGTGCATACGCTATACCGATAATCCATAGACCCCATTACGTATACCGGAATGCCGTTCACGCTAAAATTATCTAATATAGCTAATTGAGACACACCAGAGAGCATGGCTCAAGCGTGCATCCCCGGGCACCTCCTCGTTGCTGCTTGGAACGGGGTCCATTTTTGAATTGCTGTTTTGCAAAGCGTCGAAGCGAAAATGATTCGCGACGTCGCGAATTGCGACGATTTCAAGTTTCAGAATGTCCTCTTCAGCCCTAGTCAACATTCTTGACGGCGATGCTGGTGACCACAAGGCATGACTGAACTTGTGCGCCTAGCAGACGAAATGTTAGCTGAGCAGCTGAGCCTCACGTCACTCCTTTCTGTAGACAAGTGGTCAGCTGGGGCGCGGCCTGGAGCTGGCGCTGCCGGCGCTAAAAAATGGCGGGCTTGCCGGCCGTTTTGAATCGTGCCAGATACCGGTTATCTAAATCACTAAAACAGATAGTTATTCGTCCCTCAGTGGCATTTTGAGTCGCGAATCGCTACTAGGGGGTCGATAACTACTCGTGGATGCAAAAATCTTGACATGCGTAAATTTGATGTCAGTGCTCCTCTAAAAACATCTCGCACTGACCTCTTCTACTGCTACGCCTGAACCATAGCCACTGCAGCAACACCGCGAGCACCATTCAGTAACCGCGAGTCGCCTCAACATTACCGCTGAAGATCTGTAAGATCCATGGTCTTCAACCAGAGCTGTGATCGATTCATTAAGATACTCGGTCCGGTGGTGGAAGGTCAGTGGAGCGTACACTGATGGAGCGCCGCCTATACGGAACGATGATGTCACAGGTTACGCACCCGCTACACCGGGAGATTGTGTCGCCAAAGTGGCGTTATTAAAAAAGAACCCCTAAAGTATGAATAAGATACGGTTTACACCGTGTATACTGGCGAGCACTGCACGAGCGCTAGATGGAATACGCTGGTGGTGAAGGTTCGGGAGCGTTCATCCGTCTAGCTTGTAGTGAGGTGCCGTGGCAGTTCGTCCTGAACCCTCGTCCGCGACTGTCGCTGTGTCTGCATGGATATGCACCACGCTATAACTTATCAGAATAAGTGAGCTAGCCGCCGATGGGCCGCGGTCTCTTTTCTTTAGGTCAAGTTTTCTCGCAACTTCTCGTCGCCAGATAGATCCTGTTTTTCTGTTTGAAGCGCTAATCTCTCAACGGTAGTCATACTTATTGTCTTTGATGCAGTAAGTACTTGTCGCAGTCGCATTTACTACCTGTGTTTTAACTGTAGGTAGTAACTGCTATGTTAGTAAATTTACTACCATGACGCTTTCTGCACTACAGTTACTATCCACAAGGAGGTAGTAATACAATGCAGATTTACTGCCATAACACTCACTACCTTGGTAGTGCGATTAGTAACGTTAGTAAACTAGAATTACATGAAAATGAATTTAGAGCAAATTTCGGCGTGAAAGTTGACTTCATGGCACTGCCTAATGATCATGTAAGGAAGATGCCTTCGCGGGCTCCTTTTTTCATAATTTGTATTTTTCCGCGGTTTGAAGAGGGGGATGCAGGATTATATGCAGGGGCGGGTTATACGTGGGAAAATACGGTATCGATGTAAATAGCACCTAAAAGTTCCCATGCGCAGCTGAGCGTACTTGTCGGGCGCCGGAGGCGTCTAGTCTGCCTTGGCCTTAGATGATCAACGTTCTGCCATCCAGGTCTCTCCCTTCCCACGGAACGTCTATCCACAGCACAACGTAGGCAGACGTAGGGCTAGGGCCGTAACGCTTCTTAAAAGCATCAGGAACGATCCTAGTTCGGTGTGTTTTGTCGACGCCGCTCAGTACGGTCGCTCGGCTAGGTTTTCCGTTGTCTTCGTCAATCACGTGGGTTCTATCATCAATACTGCGTCGCTTAGGGACTCTACTCCCTCGAAAGGCGATGAGGTGGCTATAGCCCTTGCCCTTTTGGATGAAAGTAGGTCGCAAATCTTCACTGACTCCAGGTCAGCATTCAAGGCTTTTGCCTCTGGTTCCTTGTCTGCCGAAGCATTCAAAATACTTGAAAATAGGACACTCTCACCACATACCATTACCTGGTATCCTGCACATCTCGAACCCCGACTGCACTTCCTCACAAACATCAACACTGCTCACTCCCGGGCGCGCGCAGTAATCCTCCGCGCTGGAGTAGACGTAGGTCCGCAGATTGGCTTCGGGGTGTTTAGGGACGATTACTCTCAATGAAATCACTGAACACTACCACTTGAGTAGGCGGTCTTTTGCTCCGCCGCACAGCTAGTTATCTAGACCCCAGATCATCACGTTAAGAATGCTACAGACGCGGTATTATCCTAGTGCCACACGCGTTTATTAACTTTATCTTGATGTGTTCGGATGTCGTCCACAAGGACTGTTACCAACGCTCGGCGCAGACTACGTCACAATGCTCCAGAAGCTTCGCGTCTGTTTGAGATCATTCCGTTAAGATTACGCAGAACGCGAATAACCAAGATTATTCCAGAGCTTGTACAAGCGCCAGCAATAACATTGGAAAGTTCGATGCATGATGCACAAAAGCCGGCGCGTTCCAGTGATGATCAGTTCATCGACGGCCCACGCTCTGTTCGCCGCTATCAGTGTACAGTGTATATTGCTGTAGTTTGACTTTCCCTTTCCCAGCCAGGCACGAGTTTGGCCAAATAAATAGTTTAGTCTAACACGCCTACTGCTGCCTTCGTCTACGTCACGACCCCGTAACATCTGGTGCTGGTGCTGTTCGTTCATGTTCTGTACGCCCCCGTCAAGCCGTGAACACAGCCCACGTCACGAAGAAGACACCGACACCATCAGCGATAGTCGAGCTAGCCACAGACTGAAAGGACTACTCCCACGATGCGGACCCCTACCGGACAAGCCAAAAGCCACGGCGACGAAGACAACAGGCACGATGACGGCCGCAGCGCCCCCTGCAGCGATAGTGATGCAGTCGCCCAGGGAGCCGCCGACATTCCGTGGTTCGCCAAGTGAAAACCACGCAACCTGGCTGGAGACGTTTGAAAGGGTCGCAACATTTACCAACTGGAACTCCGAGGACAGGCTGCGTCACGTGTACTTCTACCTGGAGGAAGAAGCAAGAACATGACTTGAGAACCGGGAGTCCACACTTCGAACCTGGGACCTGTTTCGCAGTGCTTTCTTGGAGACGTTCACGAGCGTCGTCCGAAAAGAAAATGTGCACTAGCTTAGCTCGGCTATGCCAGGATATACGTAGCGTTAGCAAAGGTTCAGCTGATTATTCTGAGCTTTCCAGATTGTCTAGGATTAGCTTGATTCACATGCTTACTGCTGCTCCAATGACACACACACGGTATACGTATTATGTGGCACATGCATATTTATTTTTGCTCAACGTCAGGTTGCTTCTTCATTCTTCGTACGCCGAACCGCTAATTGCCAGGCAACTACTTCGGGATCTGATGACATAAGCTTCTCGGCTCTTCTGCGCCGTTGAGCAGAATTTGCGCTCTCCTTCTCGGTGGCGTTACCCACCTGCAAACGCCAGTCAGAGGCGCTATCAAGCGGCACCAGCGCATTGTCACACGGCGACTGCACAGCGAAGGCGAATAGCTGCGCGCGCCATGGCTACGACTTCACCCCTCTCGAATGCGCAGAGCAGCGGCGGCGAGTCGCGTGTGCCGGCGCCAGTCTGTCTGCCCGGCTACGACGCAACTCCTCTCGCTCTCCGCCACCAGCAGCGGCGAGCCGCGCACGGCGGTGGCGGAGAGCGCGTGAGATGCCGGCTCCGCACTGATGCTCGCGCATGCGCAGCACGGCTTATGACGATCCACGCGATATCGGCTCCGGCTAGGTAAGTGTAGCTAACGCCACAAAAGAGCCGTGGCCTTACTGGAAACGCGGGTGCAACTCCCGCACGAAGCCATGACCATATTTGCAGAAGAAATGACCCGGCTGTTCCGCTACGCTGACCCCAGCGTGCCTGAAGACAAGAAACTTTGTTTCCTCATGCTAGGAGTCAAGCAGGAGCTCTTGGCTGGACTTATGAGAAACCCACCGAACACCGTACAGAAATTTCTCTCGGAGGCAACAACAATAAAAAAGACGCTGGAAATGCGCACCCAGCATTTCAATCGCCGCTCGACGCTAGGCTACGCAGACATTCACTCACTCTGCTCCGACGACCTGCACGAGACCATAAGGGCCGTAGTACGTGAGGAGCTTCGTTGAATGTTCCCCTCGTCCCTACCTCAAGTTTCCTCGATCGCAGATCTTGTTCGAGAGAAAATCCACTAGTCGCCGGGTGGTACCCTTGAATCGCCAGAGCCGCAGCTGCAAGCCATGAGCTATGCTGCTGCAGCATAGCTCATGAGCTATGCTGCTGCATGAGCTATGCTGCTCCGCGCCCACGTCAAGACGCCGCACCGCCGCTGCAGTTCCGCCGCCAGACACCGCCGCCGCCAGACACCGCCGCCGCCACCACCGACGCCATACCACCCACCGGTGGGGTGAACAACCTCACGACATCGCTGACTACCTCGTAGGAGCGCAGTGGACTCCCCGACAACTTTTCCGATCGCCATCGCCAGGCCGCTACATGTCACCGCATGGCCCTACTCGGGGCAGTTCCGAAAGCCCATATCCGGAAAACTAAGGGCAGCTGCCGATGGAGGTGCGGTTGCTGTACGACGAAATACCGAAGATCCTCCGCCGCCAACGACGACGACGCTGCGACAAAACACGCCGCAAGCCGAACGAAGCCCTGACGTCGAAACCTCGTGGCGCGAGGAAGACCTGAACACGGAACGCGGAAGCAGCGGAACAAACCAACGTAGCCGTGATCCGACGCCACGACCTAACCGCAACGCAAGGCGACGAACTAGCGACCTCGATGTTCTTAACGACGGTCACAGCGTCACAGCTCTTTTCGACACTGAAGCCGACTACTTTGTCATCAGTGGACCGTTAGGCACAAAGTTGAAAAAACTCAATACCGCCTGGGAAGACCCGGAAATCGGGACCGCCGGAGGACACCTAGTAACGCCGGCGGGAATCTGCACAGCGAGAGTCACCATTAACAACCGGATTTATCCCGCGAGCTTCGTAGTGCTACAGCTTTGCTCGAGAGATATCATCCTTTGTATGGACTTCTTAAGCTTACATGGTGCAGTGACTGACTTCATATCCGAGCCGATAACACTATCCACAGAAATAGCGCTACCACCACACACGCCGCCAGGAAAGCACACCTTGAATGTGCTGGAAGACCATGTCACCATCCCCCCTCGCACCAGCGTCATCATTTGCGTCGCCACTCAAAAATCAGCAAACCTGGAAGGCATCGTAAAAGGAGACCAGCACCTGTTGACCAACCGCGAGATTTGCGTCGCAAGAGGAATAGCCAAGCTCCGCGGAGGGAAAGCAACAGGGGGCTCACGAATTTCAGCAACGAGTACAAGCACGTGAACAAAGACACGAAGGCCGCCTACATTGAAGAAATTGTTCAAGCCACCAGTGCTTTCGCCCTTACCAATTCTACCGAATCTATTTCGACGAACCATGCTCCTCAACTAGTTTTCGAAGTCAATTCTAGCCTGCCGATACATAAGCAAAAGCAGCTCAAAACCCTGCTCTTGCAATACAAGGACTGCTTTTCGTCGTCGTCGAGAATTCGGCGGACCCCAGTCGCAAAACATCGCATCATTACAGAGGAAACTGCCAGGCCACTCCGCCAGAGCCCATACAGTTTCGACGCGAGAACGCTAGGCCATAAAGAAACAAGTCGACGAAATGCTACGCGACGACATCATCCAGCCTTCCAAGAGTCCGTAGGCGTCACCCGTGGTGTTAGTGAAGAAGGACGGAACCCTGCGCTTCTGCGTCGATCATCGCCGCCTAAACAAAATCACGAAGAAGGACGTCTACCCTCTCCCGCGGATAGACGACACCCTGGATAAACCGGTTATTGCCAAATCGAAGTCGACGACAGAGACCGACAGAAGACTGCATTTGTAACATCAGACGGCCTCTTCAAGTTCAAGGTCATGCCCTTTGGTCTTTGCTCGGCGCCTGCGACGTTCCAGCTCGTTATGGATACCGTCCTGGCTGGATTGAAAGGGCAGACGTGCCTTGTGCACATGTCTTTGCCTCAAACTTCGACAAACACCTGCGGCGCCTTGCAGCTGTACTTCAGGCTATCAAGACTTCCGGACTCACCCTGAAGCCGGAAAAGTGCCGCTTCGCGTACGAGGAACTCTTGTTCTTGGGCCACGTCATTAGCAAGTCTGGAGTTCGCCCCGACCCGCGGAAAACAGTTGCCGTCGCTGCCTTCCCGCCGTCCACGGACAAGAAGGCCGCACTCCGATTTCTTGGCTTGTGCGCCTATTACAGACGCTTCGCCAAAGAATTTTCACGGATCGCCGAGCCGCTAACTCAACTCACGAAAGCTGACGTACAATTCAAATGGGAAAAGGCGCAAGTCGAAGCATTTCAAGAACTGAAACGACGCCTGCAGACGCCTCCGATACTTGCGCATTTTGACAAATACGCCGAAACAGAGGTACACACCGTCACAAGCAGTGTAGGACTTGGCGCGTTCCTTGTGCAGAGGACTGACGGAATGGAAAGGGTCATCAGTTTTACTAGCTAGTCGCTATCCAAAGCGGAAGCGAACTATTCCACAACTCGTTAAAGAACCCCAGGTGGTCGAAATTTCCGGAGCCCTCCACTACAGCGTCTCTCATAATCATATCGTGGTTTTGGGACGTTAAGCCCCAGCTATTATTATTAACTATTCCACAACAGAAAAGGACTGCCTTCTCATCATCTGGGCTACGTCAAAGTTTCGCCCCTACCTCTACGGCAGGCCCTTCAAGGTTGTGAGCGACCACCACGCCGTGTGTTGGCTAGCTAACCTAAAGGACCCTTCAGGTTTTCTCGCGCGGTGGAATTTGATACTTCAAGAATTCGACATCAGTGTCCTTTACAAGTCCAGAAATAAACACTCAGAGGCTGACTGCCTGTCTCGTGCCCCCGTCGACCCACCACCGCAAGACGGCCAGGATGATGAGTCTTTCTTGGAAATCATAGGTGCCGACGACTTCGCTGAAAGACAGCGACAAGACCCCGAAGTCAGGGGCCTTATAGAACACCTCGAGGGCAAGACCACCGTTGTTCCGAAGGTATTCAAGCGAGCACTGAAGTCGTTTTTCTTACGCAACGGCATTCTCGACAAAAACTTCTCACCATTTCGAACGAAACACCTTCTCGTGATGCCTTCAGCATTGCGACCAGAAATCCTTCAGGTCCTGCGAGACGAGCAAACGCAGGACACCTCGGTGTTTCCCGAACGCTGGCAAGGATACAGGAAAAGTACTACTGGCTGCGACTTGCCGCCAACGTCACTAGCTACGTAAGGACATGTAAAGCCTGTCAGCGAAGCAAGACACCGCGAACAAGACCAGCAGGCTTTCTTCAGCCGATCGAGCCACCTCGATGACCGTTCCAGCAGATCGGGATGGACCTCCTGGGGCCGTTCCCAACGTCGACTTGCGGAAATAAGTGGATCGTCGTAGCTACCGACTACCTCACCAGCTACGGCGAAGCACGGGCCTGCCCAAAGACAGTGCCGCCGAGGTAGCTAAGTTCTTCGTTGAGAACCCCGTCCTGCATCATGGCGCCCCAGAGGTCCTCATCACGGACAGAGGTACCGCGTTTACTGCGGACCTAACTCGGGCTATTCTGAGATACAGCCAGGCAAGTAGCCACCAGACAACTGCCTACCACCCACAGGCAAATGGTCTCACTGAGCGTCTAAACAAGGCCATCGCCGACATGCTGGCCAGGTACGTCGACGTCGAACACAAGACCTGGAATGCCATCCTTCCGTACGTGACCTTCGCATACGACACGGCCGTGCAAGAAACTACGCAGATGACGCCTTACAAGCTGGTGTGTGGAAGTAACCAGGCAACGACGCTCGATGCCATGCTACCCAACATTATCGACGAAGAAAACCTCGACGTCACTGTCTGCCTTCAGCACACCGAAGAAGCCAGACAACTCGCCCGTCTGCTCATCAAGAACCAGCAAAAGAACGATAGCCGCCACTACAATCTGCGACGACGCCACATGGAATACCAACCTGGCGACCGTGTGTGGGTCTGGACGCCAGTACACCGACGAGGACTTAGCGAGAAGCTTCTTCGACAATACTTCGGACTGTACAGGGTACTTCGACTTCTCGTCGCACTCGACTATGAGGTTGCCCCGACGGCATCACGAGCTCTGAGGTGCCGGGCGCGACCCGAGGCCGTGCATGTGGTGCATCTTAAACCGAACTTGAGGATTCTAAATTTTGCTCATGTTGCTGCTCTTTCGTACTGCATGCATTTTTTTCTCTCTTCCATGTTCTGTTTTAGAGGAGGGCGTTGCCACACGCGTTCATTAACTTTATCTTGATGCGGTCGAATGTCGCCCGCAAGGACTGTTACCAACGCTCGGCGCAGACCACGCCACAATGCTTCAGAAGCTTCGTGTGTGTTTGAGATCATTCCTTTAAGATTACGCACAGAACGCGAATAGCCAAGATTACTCCAGAACTTGTACAAGCGCCAGCGATAACGCTGGTAAGTTCGATGCATGATGTATAAAAGCCGGCGCATTCCGGTGATGATCAGTTCATCGACGGCCGACGCTCTGTCCGCCGTTATCAGTGTACAGTGTGTATTCCTGTAGTCTGACCTGCCGTTTCCCGGCCCCAAGTTCGGCAAAATAAAGAGTTTAGTCTAACACGCTCAGTGCTGCCTTCGTCGACTCACGACCCTGTGACACTAGTCTATCTTTCCACAGTATCATGTGTTCGGAGGCTTTCGAGTCTACCTGCCCTGACTGCGGGAAGGTTAGTAACCTTGAATATATATTCTGGAGGTGCCCCTCGTTACGGGGCCCGAGTCGGCTCACAGAACAGGATTGGGACTCTACCTTACGAAGTCCAGAGTTTCTACTACAACTGCGGGCTGTCCAGAGAGCCCATCATGCGGCGGTAAGACTAGGCCTCCCCGTCCTCGCGTGGGAGCAGCTCGCAGCGTTGCTCTAAAAGACTAGCTTTTATCAAGACCCAAATAAAGTTCTGTGCCTGTCTGTCTATCTGGTGACTAGTAATTCTAACAAAACCGATACCCAAAAAGAGACCGTGGCCCAGGGGCGTAGCCAGAAATTTTTTTCGGGGGGGGGGGGGTTCAACCATACTTTATGTATGTTCGTGCGTGTGTTTGTATGTGTGCGTGTATATATACGCAAGCAAAATTGAAAAATTTCGGGGTTCCTCCCACCCACGTTGCGTCTGATGTTTTGCCAAGTAGACTACTTGGGCCACTAAGGATGTGTCGGTGTGGGCATGTACAGACAGCGGAGCGAGTGACGATTAGCATGTCACCATATTTATTGTCTGTTCTCGGCGTCACTGCGATGATCGGCGATTCGGCGTGATTGCGCAAATCAAGTTGTGTGTGTCGCGCGAGCTTGCAAGGCATGTGCACTTCGCTGTGACGCCTCAAAGCAGTTTATACTCCCGACATACTGCCGGCGCTCGCGTTCGAGCGTGCACGTCTATTTCAGAGAGCGGCGGACGCGTTATCCGAAGGTTGTAGGTTCGGTCCTTACCAGCGGCAAGTTGTGTTTTCGTCCACGTTAATTTCTTTACAATTATGTCATAATTACTACACTACAGTTGAAGACTACAAATGGTGTCCCCTCTGGCTTCCTTGGCTTTATTGCCTGTTTGCTTCATTAGGTGGCGTTTAACGAAGAAAACTAATCCTTGATCAATTTCCCTCCTTTCTTTAATTACAATGATATCTTTTCATTTATGCTATTTATGTCATGGCATACATGACATGCACATCCTACCGTTCGTGTCATGGCATGTCATTCATTACTGCATGTTTTGTCATGACGCACATTCTGTTAGTATATGCCAGGGTGTCGGAATGGAACGAAAACCGAAAACGAAAAACGCAAAAAACGATATTTCGGACCGGAACGAAAACGTAACCGAAACTTTATCTAATATTTCGTTCCGGAGTGAAAACGAAATTTTTTCAATGGTTTTTCGGTTCACGAGAAAACTTCGAAATCCGCAGCAACTGAGCTCGTGCAATGTGAGCATATCTTAGGGTACGGTATTAGCGCGTACCTCAGGCAGGAATTCCAAAGCAAAGATATGTTGAAATTGTGCGAAAAACGAAAACAGTGGCAAACCAGAGATGTTTATATTAACGCAAGTGGACTTTTGCGCGCCTGTCACCCAGGCCAGCAAAGAGAGGGCATTGTCGGCGCTGAAGTTTGTTACAGCGAAAGCTGTTATGAGATCACAACAGCTGATTTTGGCGCCATAGTTGTCTACCGCCGCCGGTATCCATGACCGCTATCGCGTGATATAAAAAAAATAAATGAGAAACAAATTTCTAGGATCGGATGGCATTTCAACCCGCGCCCTCTGCGTGGCAGTCGGGTCTTCCACCACAGTGTCACGCTAGTGCTTGTAACTCCTTCGCAAAAATACTCTATACAGGCGTCATGTCGGGCAAGGAATCGTGTTAGTATATGCAATGTAGCGTGGCAGAAGAGTAAAATAACAACCAGTCATCACACAATGCCAATAGCGCTAAGAGTGTGTTGTTTAGAGCTTCCCACCAGTGTTGCGGAGTTGCCCCACCAGAAATGGAATGACTCCGGAATCATTCCACATTGTCATGACCACGGAATGGAATGGGGGCAATGCTTGGAGGAATGGAATGAGAATGGAATTAAGCGCCTTTTGCACGGAATGAAATGGGAATGGAATTAGGTCTGTTTCCTAATATAGAGCACGTTGCTGTTTTTCATTCTTCTAACATTATCAAGTCAGAGCCTCAAAATTGACAATAAAGCAGTATTTTTAGAATGGCTTCGCTGATTACAAGCACGGTATATTTATAAGCAACGCGCCTCCTAGAAGCCGAGGCATAAGCTAGTGTGCAAAAAAATGCATTATTCCAGCAGATACCGAAGGGAGAAACAAGTTACCCCAGCGCGTTGGTTCCCATTGATACCCCCATACCAAAGTGGCGAATACTCTATGCACAGCCTGATCTTTATCTCACGAGCAGTTTCGTACCTGACACACGTAAATACCCTTTGAGACATTGCATACCTGCGCACAGGCGAACACAGAAAGTTCTCCTCACCCCATCTATGCTTGCGAGGAGCGCTTGTCAAGCGTGAGTGCTGACGAGCAGTGCGGCCCAGTGTTCCGTATTCGATACAAACGCACAAGGTGCCCGAGTGGTGCACTGTTCCAACTAATACGTTATTGCCCATTAACCAAATCTTATTTTTCTCCATATTCACAACCGCTCCAGACGCGTGGCAAAATTGCTTAGTCTTCTTGAATACTACTTTTGTCAGCATAAAAATACGCTACGTCGTCATTTTAGCATTAACACATTTAAGCATAAACATTATTAAAACACCGCCATTCGTTCAAACATGCTGACCATGCAAATACTATAAGTAGCGGGAGAACTGCCCCTATGGGAATTAGTAGGGTGGTTTTACTGCCCGAGATATGTAATTAAGCTACTATCCCTCGACCTTGGTAACCTGTTTTGCGTACTATTGCAGTTCTTAATTCATCTGATGACATCAGCTTTATGGGGCGTTCATTCTTAACTCAATAAAGCTATCAAGATGCCTTTCTTACGTGGAGGAATTACACTGATGGAATTGAAGTGCCCGGCCATTACCGGAGTGCGAATGGGCTAAGTTTTTTCTTTCCGAGGAATTGAAAAGAATGGAATTGCGGCAAGTTCTACTTCCCCGCAACGGAATTAAAATGCAATAGAGGCGCCCATTCCGCCAAACTGCTTCCCACCCACTGCAAAGTGCTCAGCCATAATTCTTTATCATCATCTCACAGCGCAAAGGTCACATAATGCCTTACATGTGTGGAGCGCGTACCACGAGACTCCGAAGAATGACGAAAAATGGCATAGTGGGAACTTCTCTACTTCTGAAGAATTGGGATGATTTATGGCGTAGTGGGTACCTTGCATGTGCACTTGTATTATTGCCCCAAGAGACTGTCCAGCGGGCTCTACAAAGTCCGCTCTTCCAGCTTTCGTTGTGACTGTGCTGCGTGTGTCGCGCAGGCCTGGCGACCTCTTTATCAGAACAGCGGTCTCGCACATCAGAGAGTACACCCAATGACGTACTGCTTCTGAGATCGTGCTCACTCCCTTGACACAAAGCATTGAGCCCACTAAAAATTTTCGTATTTGCTTTTGAGAAAATAAATATTACGACTTTGAAATTAATACTGGTTTGTGCTAGTTGGTAGAAATTCGTGGTACAGTTACTTCCGCTCCTCTGAAGAACGTATTTTACCTTTGTCCCACATTCCTAAGAGGAGGGCAAGTGTCTACGTCACAAATCCTATGTTCGTTATGATTACTTTAACTTCAAATTTTTCCATAAAAAAACTGTTACGAACCGTTACGGAACATTTTTTTTTTCGTTCTGAAACAGAAACGGAACGGAACTTTTTGCGGGGGAACGAAAGTAAAACCGAGACGAAAAACATTTCGTTCCGACACCCTGGTATATGCCACGTTAATGAACTGACGATGATGGTTTCACGACGTGTGCATCATGTCAATTAGGCTGTTCGTGTCATGGCATGTCATTCGCGTTTGTCATTAACGCATGCGCATAAAAAGAAAATTGACAACAAACCTTTCGTGGCACAAAGCTTTCCGCGTAGCTTTGTGCTTTCATAATGCCGCCACCTTGCGGGATTCCAGAGAGCTCATTTGCAAAACTGAAAGCACAACCATGGTATCTCGGTATCACCTAGGCATCGTCCTGTATTTTTTGACAATAACATGACAGATCAATAACGTAATCAAAGAGATCCTGAAATAGAAGAGTACGGATGCATTCATGTAGCAAGTGTCAGTCTTTAAAGATTGCAAAACTGTTTTTAGACATCCGTCTGTGATTGATAAGCTACGGTACGAGCGAGTGGTACATCATCAAAGATGAAGATTCCGCGAATTATCTGCATCTGTTAGAGGAAGAAGCGGCTATGTCCGCTGCATATATGAGCTGGAAATATTGAGAAGGGGCTGACTAAGCGAAGCAGAGGTCTGTGTATACAAAATTCAAATATCCAAATATTTGCAGAGCGCCTTCTAACTTATTCCGTCGTCTCCCTGTCCTCAAACAAACAATAGGCCGCTTCTCCTGCAGCCTACGGACTCGTTGCGTGGCTTATTCTGAAAACTGGTCCCTGCACGAAGCTTCGACCGCACGTCAAGAAACTAAAGAAACTCATCATTTTGCGAATTCGCCTTCCGAAAATTATTTTGAGGAGAATTTGTACTTGCCCTTGTGTATTTGCACATCGCCATTCATTCGACGATATTCTGTTGTCATGGATTTCGCCACGCGACTTGCATGAAAATTTGCCGGAGACTCTGAAAATGAGATCCAAGAAGAATCTGTACCTGTCTGCCTCGAAATTATGGGTATTGGATTAACAATATTCGCATAAAGTATTTCTGTTCGGTTGTTTCTCCTGATTCTATGCTGAATTAAACACAATGTGCGTATGGATCCCCCTTCGTGCTCGATTTCAAGACAGTCCCGTACAAGACGCCACGGTCACTGTCGTCCACAGAAGCACGGCAAGTAGAGACACGGCGTTTCCGGCAGTGGCATCGTTGCAGTGGTGCCTATCGGCGCATAAGCACACCTCCTTCACGAAGTGGCTGGACACATGCTCCGTGAAGCAGCCCGTCTGCTTGCCGTTGACGCACATCCACGTGACGTTCGCCGGCTTGCCTGAGGTCGCGAACAAAAGAAAAAAAGAGTAATGAAAGAGTTACGACCTCTGGCAATATCAAATTCTCTCTAGAAGCAAAAGAAAGACGCGGTTTAGCTTTTTATATTGTAATACTGCGGTAGAAGACTTACATTTCACACACGGTCCTCGATGTAGTGCATGAACATACTCAGTAATATTATTGTTACTTATAGCTTTTAATGTATACTCAATTATGACTCTTGGCGTTTCAGGCAGACGTTAGGAGTGGACATTCATAAGCGAAAATATTCCAGTGCATTCAGAAGCTATGAGGTCAGTGTCGATTTAGCAGTAAATGCGACAAAATTGCGCTAAAGTTGCATCGATGGGTGACACCGGCGGGCTCGAGTAACTGTCAACAGCGCCGCCAGTCTTGGCGCAGAGACCGTCTCTTGAGACGATCACTTTCGGCGACATTGTGCCTCCTCTGCGTGGCGCAGAATCTCGCGTGTGCAATGACTGAAGTGAATTGCCTGTCCGCCTTTCCTCAACTAGCCAATCAGCGCACGCTGGAAAGTGATGACTCCCAAAGTGATCGTCTCCGAATACGGCACCAGCAGGCCTCGCACCTCGACGGTGTTCGCATAGGTGCGCTCATTGTTCTCCGCGAGGGGGGGGGGGCAAAGTTTCGAGTCCGAAAGAAAATGAGCTTCGTAATGGAGGCGAAAATGAAAATGAAGCGATGGAGTGCTTCTCCCAATTGCCTTTCTGGTCCCCGGCTTTCCTGAGATAAAGCTGGGAAGTTAACAGCTCTTGGATTGAAACATCAGGGGTCCTCGGCCATCATTATCACCAGAACCCTGCCTTGCCATAACCACGCACTTCAAACAATGACGGGACAAGTCCGACTGAGTAAAGGTATGGAGCCCGACTTCATACCCCCCTGAGACGACTAGCGGGAGCGGCAGTCGTCTCAACGCGCTCGCGTGCACGTGGGAAGAAACAGCCAACGCTGTGGAAAGCGTGTCAAGCGTCTGAACACGCTCGCTTCCACGCGGGACCTCGATGAAGACGTTCCACACTAGCCAATGAGGCATGCGCCTTTGGAGCAGTACAAAGAAAAATAAGCGCCTGTGGGGTAGTGGTTGGAGCCTCGGGCTCTAGGGGCCTGGAGTTCAAACGCCACCTTCGGAACAACAATTTTTTTTTACAGCGAAAGCTGTTATGAGATCATTTCACCGGCCGTTTTTGGCGCCGTAGTTGTCCGCCGCCGCCGCCGGTGTCCGTAACCAGTATCGCTCTAAATAAGAAAAAAAAACGAAATAAGAAAAAAATTAAAGGATGGAACGAGGTTCGAACCAGGGCCCTCTGCGTGGGAGCCCAGTATTCAACCTCTGAGCCATGCCGTTTTTTTTTTTGCTTTATTGCCTGTTATTAGACATGTACATCAGACAATAAAGACATGAAAGAAAGACAAAAGTTGTGTCCGTCCTGCTGGACAGACACAAGTTTAAAATTCCTTGAGCGCTGTCAAGGGTTCTACCCTCGACAACCACTCAGGTACAAACTCCTGAGCTTTCTGGAGTTCCACAAACGTGGTCATACACTCACGAAAATACATCCGTGCGGGCCGTGCATCTGGATCGCAATAAAATCCCGCCATACGAGCCCGCCATAAACAGTGAAGGCCAGTTAACATTATTAGGTCTAACGGCAATCCATGATCATCATCTATTGGGAGAAATCTGAGCCATGCCGGTGCTTGAAACTGCAGCCTGTATAGGAACTTTTTGCAAAGCAGTTTCAAGCCATGCCGGTGCTTGAAACTGCTTTGCAAAAAGGTCATATACACCAGAGCACGCCTGTCTCGCACCCAGGCTGCTGGCGAGCCGAGCGGATACTCTCGCATCCAGACGTCGGGCTGACCGGGGCTGCCAAGGCGCGCGCGGGCTGCAGCAAGTAGATAGGGCAAGCTGCAGTTCTGGGGCTTCAAAGTGCGAAAAAGTACTCGTTCACGCCGCTTCAGCGTATAAGAGCTCGTCTGGGCACTACTGCGTCGTCTTTGGATGCCAAAACAAGCAGCGCAACAAGAGGATATTAGCGTTGTCTGCGACGATTACGACGCGCCATGGAAATAGTGCCGGTGCGGTGTTTTCAACTTCGCCGCGAGTGGATAACCGTGATTCAAGCAAAAAACTAGGAGCCGAGTGAAAATGCGCGAGTAAGTACACTAACAGCGTGTATTCTGCAGTGTGATGCCCACCTATTTCATTTTGCGAACCTAATTTGCGTGACACGCAGCTGGGTCGAAGGCAGGCGCGAGCTTTTGTGTGGGGGTGCACTTCACACCTTTGAGCGTTTCCTTTGACGAAAATCTAGTGCAAGGTAGTGCTTTCAAGCACAAGCAATCAGCATGCTTTGCCACTTTCAACGTAGTATTAAGCTTTAGTGCTTTTGATGGCATCCACACCTTCGAGATTTTGTCTTCAAAAGCTGGCCATAATTTCTGGCCAGCTGGCCAGAACAGCTGGCCAGAATTTCGTGATTTCATTTCAGTGTTTCATGTCCTCAAATTTATTTGGACACGAGGCATCCAGCTGCACATAATACATATATTGGCACGTAAGTAAACAGTACTCGCGCCAGCGTCCTTTACGTCGCAGGCGTAGCTAACCGGCTTAACTAAGAGTAGCACAGTTTCGCTTGTAAAGCACCATCGTTACAAGAATAAAATGGCTCAGGTAGCTTCCAAAAGGGATCGCTGAACGATACTTCAGGTTATACTCCCTGATAGCACGCTTTTGTGAGCAAGACGCATTATAGTAAGAGCGCCCGTGAAACAAAAATTACGTTCCGCGAAACTACCCGTAAAGCGTACTCTAATTATTACGCGATGCATGCTGAAATGATGAGCTTTCACAAAGATTTGTGCACAACTTGTAATATGGGGCAACAAAACATCGTTTCACTCTTTCGCGAGCTGCACTGCAATCACGATTCACGCGTACTACAGCGAGAACGTTTTTTTACGAATGTAAGAGCGTACATATCTGACGAGGTTGCTTCCGCAGCCCACTCAGCACGTACTGTATACATTGTGGACTTGCATGAGGAAGATGTTCTTGATGTTCCAATAAAATCAGCGAAAATGTACAGGCTAGAAAAGACGCGAAACACGCTCTCCGACGGGCTGAGTTTCGGAAGTTTCACGTTTGCTCTGTGTAGCGTCTGCTGGCGTGGCAGCCCGCGCATGTTGTTTCGTCGCGTGTGCGATAGATGGCGCGACGCGCAATGCAAATATGGCGATGCGCATGGAATGCGCTGTGTTCTGGTCTATACAGGCTTCATGTCGGGAAGGAACCACAAAAGCATATGCAATATAGCGTGGTGGAAGAGTAAAATAAGCACCAAGCGTCGCACAACGCGAGTTCTGTAACCAGGCGTCACACAATGCGAATTGCGCAAAGAGTAGGTTGTCGGTTGCTTCCAACCCATTACAAAGGGCTTTGTCATAATTCTTCATCGTCATCAGGCACAGCATCAACAAAGTGCGCATAATGCCTTACATGCGTTTAGCAGGTACCACGGTTCTCCGTAGAATGACGAAAAACGGCACAGTGCCTGCTGCCCTACTTCTCAAAAATTACAATAATTTATAGCGTAGTGGGTTCCTCGCAAGTGCACTTGTATTGGTTGCCAAGGAAGCCCATAAGCGCATGATCCATTTCGTCGGGGTCTCAGTAAAGTTCTTCGCCCCCCCGCCCGTCTTTCTTCCACGTCAACATATGTCATACAGCATGACGGGAGAGGGAAATAGCGACCGGGCGTCACCCAATGCAAATTACATAACTGGTGGGCCGTTTAAAGCTTCCAACCCATTACAAAGGGCTGAGCCATAATTCTTCATTGTCATCAGTCGTCGCTTCAACAAAGTGCACATAATGCTTTACAGACGTGTAGCTGGTGCCTCGCTTCTCCGCAGAATGACGAATAATGGCTTAGTAGGTGCTTCCCAACTTCACAAAAATTGTGATTGATGGCGTAGTGGGTACCTTTCTAGTGTACTTGTATTGTAGCCCCAAGAGAGCTTACAGCGGGCTCTAGAAACGCCGCTCTTTCTGCTTTCGCTGTGACTGTGCTGCGGTTTCAGCGCAGGCCTGGCGTTTTTTAATTTGGTTCACACTAAATTCACGTGCAATGAATTCAGAAACAAGGGTATACAAAAATTTAATCACTTATATGCAACTGAGCTCACTTTCCTTGCACCAACAAATCGATGCGTAGCTCAGTAACACTAAGGGCCAGCAGCATGTTGGTTGCTGGATTCAGCCGATTCCTATGCTGATTTTTCAGATAGGCTAGTATCGAGAATGCCTGCTCACAAGCATATGCTGTTGCCTCCATCCAGAAGGCAACAACACTTTGGCAGCCAACTTTCTGTTCATACGCAGTGTTAGCCCGGAGTTCTAGAAATAACTTAACCGTACGGTCCGTTTTCGGAGTCTGGCTGGCTACAAGCGGCTGGCGGGATTTATTGCGCAGCTCGCGCGCTTCTGTTATGCACTGAGATGTGCTTATTGAAACACGGGTGTGAGTAATGGAGGTCCTTAGATCGATCGCACCTCGGTTTCGCCATCTAAGTGACTTGGCGAGTGCGCAACCAGGGCGAACCAGAGAGAAGAAGCTGGAATGCGTCGAAAGATGCTTACGGCCATTCAGTGCAGCTACTTGTAGATACTGTAATATACCCGTTTCTGTCCCTCCCGTGTTTTCGTGATTCCCGTGACAATTTGGTGGAGGTTCGGGGTAGCAGATGCGCTGAACAACGGCGCTCCGCAGTGGTCGTCGACACGGAGTTTCCATCACAGAAGACAAGACCAACGCCGCGACCACTCCTGCACCGGCCACGACAGTGCCTGCACCGGCCACGACAGTGCCTGCACCGGCCACGGCAACGCCTGCACCGGCCACACCACCACCAACGTGCGTACTGACGCACTCGAAAAACCTGGGACGTTCTGTGGTACGGATGAAGTCGGAGTCGAAGATCGGATCGCTGACTATGAACGTACCAGTGCGATCATTCGATATGACCCGACTCTTATGTTGGCCAATTCGTCCACTTCGACCAAAAGGTACGGCGAAGGTATGGTACGAGAACCATGAGGAGGAGATCGGAAGCTGGGACCATTTTAAGCAAAAACTTTGCGACTTATTTGGGAAGCCCATGGGTTGAAAGGCAGCCGCAAAGAAAGAGCTATTCATCTGTGCTCAGGCGTAAAATGAACCATACATATCGTACATTCAGGACGTGCTGGCTCTTTGTCGTCAAGTCGACAAGGACATGTCGAAGTCGGTCAAAGTTGGCCACGTGTTCAAGGGAATAGCAGACGACGCGTTCCACCTATTACTTTGCCGGAATTGTGCTACCGTCGACGAAATTACTGAGGAATGCCGGCGTTTTGAACAGGCCAAAAGCCGGCGTATTGCAGAGTCATTCACTCGGTTGCCAAACACCGCTGCGTCGTGCTCATGCGAAGATGGACTGACCTAGCTCTCGTCTGCAGTCGTCGCCGGCGTCCGAAAGTACACGAATCGTCCGTCGGGAAATAGAGGCAATTACACCTGCTCTTTCCACCGACGGCCACGGTGATTCGCACGTGTCCTCAGTTTCTTATAGTCCAGTCAATTGTGCGGAAGGAACTAGGAAATTTGGGCTTCGCTGTCTGCGCCGTTGCTCAGTCTTAGACAACTGACTTCCGCTCAAGGTCGCCGCCGCGCCCCAGGTCGCCGCCCCAGGAACAACGGTTCTATCCGTGCTCTCGTAATACGGCTAAATGACGGACTGCGGATGATCAGCTGATCTGCTTCAACTGCCGCCGTAGAGGTCACGTCGCACGACATTGCAACAACCGTTGGTCTTCGCCTTTAAGAACCCGGTATGCCACTGCTAGACACGCCGAAGCTACCGCCGTTTCCAGCCTCCTGAGCCGTACACCGATAGTAACCGCCGTTCCCAGTCTTTCGAGCGATAGAACAAAGAAGATCGAGACAAAGAAGCTGGAATGCGGTGCGAGATGCTGGCGGCCATTCGGTGCAAGTAATATACCCCCTTCTGTCTCTCCCGTGAATTCGCGATTCCCGTGACAATATATACAAGGCTATGCTATAGGCTCTGCTAACGTGCCTGGATAGCCGAGTGGTTACGATGCTCGCCTTCGGATCGTGGGTAGGGGGGTTCAGATCCCGTCTCGCCAAGAATTTCTCTGTTCCTCTTTCTTTCGATCTCTTTTTTTCTGTCTGTCTCTTCTCTTTCTTTCTCTACCTGTACTCGTTCGGTCAGCCGTCAGAATTATTCCATCCTACGCCGGCAAATCGGCGCACGTGTTCTGGTAGCGAAGCACAAGATGAAGAAAAGGAAGTTGAGTTTGAAGAGAGCGCGGGCTGTTTCATGATGACGATTATGTTTGTTCACCCATCACGGATAAACGGCGAGCTTAAACAGCTCCGCTGTTAAAAAAAAAACATAAAATTTGCAGTAATTATACTTTAACAGGGAAGAGCCCCGGGCTGAAGACGCCGGTGCTTCTGTGCGTGACGGCATGAATTTAGGAGTGCACGTAGCTGAATCGGTAGGGTGATTCTAAGCAGGATGAACGCCTGGAAATAAAAATGCAGCTGAACGACGAATCAATTGGCGTGTACGTCTTGACTGGAGCGCCTCTGTGACAACGCTTGCCATCGACAATTTATTTAAGAATGGTGACAAGAGTGGAGAAAAGGCATATGTGTAACCACGTTTAATGGGCAAGGAATGAAGTAAGAAGGAGTAAAAAAAGGAGATAGAAGAAGCAATCATAAATTAGCGTTACATGAGAAGAAGAGCCGTGGCTTTGGCTGGCAGTAGCATACCCTTGGACTGGTATGGACATGGAGGGTATGGTCTGGATGGTACGAGTCCATACCCCAAGACTGATAGCAGAAAGCAAACTACTGATTGAACTTGATAGCTATGTCAATGAGCACAGAAAGTCGGTCCAGGCGATACTAGTAGGAGGTATGAGTGCACACGTGGAGAATCTAAACATTTGGACAGATGTTCTTGGCAGGGCTATATTTGTGTAGCGAGCAAACTCACATTACAGGAATAATAAGTTGCCAAGGCAGAGTACATGACAATGCGAAAACAGGTGGTCATGCATGAACTACGCCTTAGAGTCAGAAACAGCACGGAATACTTAAGCCAAATGATAGTAGCTAAAAAAACAGAGGAAAGCGTTGGTAGCAATCACAAGTGTATAGAGCCTTACTCTTTGAGAGAGGTGCCGAAGCCGTAGCAGCAGATAATTTTTTGAGATAATTGCGAAGCAAATGCGAAAGGTCGCAAAAAATCATGAACATATATATAAAACATAGCGGATACAGTGGCCTTGGTTTACAAAATGCTGGAAGATGTGAATCGTTAAAGTTGAAAAGGAAAGCCACATAACTGCACTGGAACAAGTAAATCAAGCTTTTTATATATCAGCGAAAACAGCGCGGCAGTTGGGATTGAGAATACTGGATAAGTGGAAGAAAAATGTTATGAGTGAACTGATGCAAAAGAAATTACATGTGCCTGGCCTACCAATTCGTGACATTTGCTAAAGAGACAAAGGTGCACCAGAAAGGTTCCATAGCCATGTAGGGGCAATACATCATTCCATTAAACATCACAAATCATACGTTAACATCGTCGTAGAATATTACGCACCGTGGTAAATGAGGGCCGTTGTCAGGATTATAGGTTCGGCATGAATGGCCTCGATCTGATTATGAGGCACGCCGTAGCGGGGACTCGGGGTAGAGTTAAACCACCTAGGGTCGCTAAGCATGCACCTAACTTCAAGAATGCGGCAGTTCTTGAGCACAAGCGACCCTGTCAAAACGCGCCCCGTTTTGCTGAAATCAACAACACCTTATGGGTTCTACGCATTTTAGTAACCACGCGGAGCACTTACCCGTGTTCCCGTAGAAGGTCCAGCGTGCGCACATGCCGTCCAGCTTGCTGCAGTTGTTGCAGTGCGCCGCCAGTTTCTCCCTGGTGGGCATCTCGGCGAATGTCTCGATGCCCAGCAGAGGCGGCTTGAACGGTGTTGTCCGATGACTTTCTCGGAGTCTGCGTACGCCGTCTTCCAGCGCTTGATGACCTCCTTGCTACGATTTGTGTCCACCGGCTGCTCGGCCAGCCAGCTGCACTGGAAGCAGGTCACGTTGCGGTGTCCCCGGTTGCTGGGCCGATTGTGTTGGCCTGCCGCGGATGAACTCCACACTGCGGCACACGTTGCAGCCGTAGCTCAGTTACAACGGGAGCTCGGATCGTCTCGCCGACGAGGGTGTTCACATGTATACATAGGTCAGCAAAAAAATGTGGAACTCACTCAGACTCGCTCATAAAATATATTTTGCCCTTAGGGCTCACCGGGACTCACACTCAGCAAAGTTTTCTTCAACTGGACTCACTTGGACTCAGACTCGCTAAAAGTTTTCGCAACCGAACTCAGTCGGACTCAAACTCACCAAAATATCACTCACTCGGACTCAATCAGACTCAGACTCACGGCTCGATCTGAGTCTGAGTGAGCTTGCCGACCTATGCATGTATGTCATCAGCAGTTCAATTCACCGAAGCTCACATTTTTCTAAACAAGCATTCAGATTATTATTATTATAGAGACAGAGAACAAACCGACACCGGCGTTGCCTTGGTTGAACACTTCATTTTCTTTTATCCCGTGCTCACGAGCAGCCCCGCCTTACGCCCGCTTCTTCGCGCGTCTTGTGCGCGGCATTGCGTTCCCCGCCAACGTTTTGCCGCGGTAAACTCAACAATTATTTTCACATTTAGATGTTCCCGCTTCACGAAAAGATACACATCCTCACATTTTAAGTGCCACCAGAGCTCCTTTATCGTTACTCACATTGCAGCATATCTTAAGCAAAAGTGTCTTTTGCTCAAATACATTCAATGATGCATGGCGGTGATCTTGAACTCGTTATTTATTCGTATTACTTCCGGAGCTTGCATATGTTGAAAAAGCTCAGGCCGACCTCTCTGCCTTCCAAAAATTCCCTCTATCTATCTATCTATCTATCTATCTATCTATCTATCTATCTATCTATCTATCTATCTATCTATCTATCTATCTATCTATCTATCTATCTATCTATCTATCTATCTATCTATCTATCTATCTATCTATCTATCTATCTATCTATCTATCTATCTATCTATCTATCTATCTATCTATCTATCTATCTATCTACGTACGTACGTACGTACCTACCTACCTACCTACCTACCTACCTACCTGCCTGCCTGCCTGCCTGCCTGCCTGCCTGCCTGCCTATCTACCTACCTACCTACGAGTAATTGTTTCATGTTCATGTCAACGGTATTTCCAACTATGAAAGAAGAAAAAAATGTCCATCACTGTAACTTAAGCTGGTCGAACTTTCGCTTTGTGTAGGAGATATCTATAATGCCGCAGTATGCTGACGGCGGTGTAGAACGTGAGTACGCTGTCGGTCCTTCCAGCTTCGAACGCCCCTGCATTGTCTCGGAATAATGCTATCGCAAGTGCTCCAATTACGGCGACTGCGTCGACCAAGGCATGTTCCTGAGAAGGCTACTATCCGTTCTAGAGACTCGTGGCATCAGTCAGTGGCGTAGGCAGAAATTTTTTTCGGGGGGGGGGGGGGGGCACCTCCTTGAGCTGTAGTGGAGACGAGCAGGCAGATGTGGTCGAGTGTCATTTTCTGCTCTGTATGCTATGGCAAAAAAAAAATTTCGTGGGGGGGGGGGGGCACGGGCCCGGTGTGCCCTAACGTGGCTACGCCCCTGGCATCAGTATGTTCTTGTTCTCTTTCGCATAAGAGGGAAGTTCTATTCACTTTTTGCTAGCGACTTTGCTCTATCGCAGCTGTAACAATCTCGCAACGTAGACCACTAATGAGTCTGCGTGTATAACCAGTAAATAGAAATACATTGTGCTTGTAATGATTGATGAACTACGCAGCATATTGCAGCTCAAATGCACCCCTTGCACGCTCACCCTTCGTAATATATCTACAGACCAGAGGATGAACCATATTGACGACTGATGCTTCCCGTCTGTATACACGCAGCTCCATCTTACATCTTCCCGCCAACGTAGTCAAACTCCAGGGTGATAGCTACTGAAACTGTAGGTTCCAACCACCGTAGTGTTTAATCACATGAAGGCCTCAAACTCAAGGATAGCGGTATCTCATCTCATGAACCACGTCATTTCATCTGTAAAGGCTTTTAATGGACGCTGGCGCAAGGGCCGACCGGCAGCTTAACCAACAGCTCAATTCAAGGACCCCGAGCATGAGCGGCGTTCACGAGCAATTCACGGTAGAGACTAGATAGCGCTTGAGAGGATGTCCCACTGTAGCGTTACTCTTCGCTACAATCACCCCCAGGGACGAAAAGGAAGCCTTCTTACGACCTAATAGCTCGTCACTATGAGTGGATCATAGTACGGCCAAAGTATTGAAGGACTCTGGTACGGCTTCAGACGCTCGATGATGACAATGTCGCGTCCACAACGGCGCATGTCCGGAGATGGTTCAACGGGTTCAGTCAAATACTTCACGGGCGATGCGTGCTCCACGGCTCGATAGGGACCTCTATACTTGCGGCAGTGTTGCGTAGACGCAGTGTTGCCGCAAGTGCTTTTCTGGCGCTCTTGGTTGTTCGAGATAAAGGCCCGTGCGAGCTCGCGGCACTCTTCGGCATGTCTCATCGTGTGAGATATGGGCGCATACACAGACACATTCGACCGGAGCGGGAGAATTGTATCGATGGTGTGCGACCGGTGCCGACCGTACAGTAGGAAATATGGTGAAACGCCAGTGGTACTCTGAGTAGCGGCTTTGTATGAGTAGGTGACGAAGGGCAGAATGGCGTCCCAATTTGTGTGGTCAGAGGCGACGTACATTGGAAGCATGTCGCAGAGCGTGCTGTTGCATGAAGCGCTCTGTAAGGCCATTGGTTTGCGGGCGGTACGCCGTAGTCGTGCGATGAACAATGTGGTACTTTAAATGAATAGCTTCGACTACTTCGTAGACGGAGACACGGTCGCGCTGACTGAGCAGCTCTTGGGGTTGCCCGTGACGTACGATAAATCGATGAAGCAGGAAAGAGGCAACGCCGCGCGCTGTAGCTGCCGGAAGCGCAGCAGTCTCTCTGTTCTGTTCTGTTCTAACTGTTTTGCTGTGAAGAGGTTGTGGTCCATATTGCCTCGGCTACTCCATATCACGAAGTTATGCAGCGAAAAAAAAAGAATAATACTGAACTGTACCTAAACATGAACAATCCGCACACTGAAACCACTTCAAATATCATACCAATACACAGTTTGCTTGCAGCAGTTCACACTGTCATAAACTGTTCACCCGCACACCTTCCTTTTCTACTATCAGCATATGCACTAACACCTTTCATATAAATCAATCCCTGGCTGTCTATCACATGCGCTTATCCAGTCCGGTCTCCACTAAAAAATCTGTCAGGAAGATGTTCGCCTTTTTCTGAAGATGCATCTCAGGCCATGGTCCAAATAATTTCTTTAATGTGAGGGGCCGTCTGTCGAAACTTGCTAATTTTTTCTTTATTTTTCAGCAGTCTCAGCGTATCGTGTAAGGTGGTCAACTGCCACGATGACCCAGCGGTTTCCAGCAGTTGTCATCGGAAGGGGCCCCTAAAAATAAATGGCTACGAGCCCAAAGGACCTGCTAGGGCAAGGTAAAGGGTGCAGACCAGCTTGCGAGAGGGGGGTGGGGGGTGAAGATTTGCGGCGCTGGCAAATGGGGCAAAAGAGCGCGAACTTCTCGACGTAGCGGAGAATCCCCCTCCGCTGTTGAAGGCTCTGGTACGTCTTGAAAATCCTAGGGTGGGCACACGGTGTATCGGCGTGGAAAGCTGTGCATATTTCGGAAGGCAGGCCGCGTGCATATTTCGGAAGGCAGGCCGCGCAACCAGTGTTGCGGAATGGGCGCTTCCATTCCATTTCCATTTCGAGGAATTAGAGCTTGCCACAAATCCATTCCTTTCGAATCTTCGGAATGAAAAAAACTTAGCCCATTCCTACTCCGGGAATGGCCGGGCAGCTCAATTCCATTCCCGTAATTCCTCAACGTAGGGAAGGCATCTTGATAGCTTTATCGAGTTAAGAATGAACGCCCCATAAAGCTGATGTCATCAGATGCATTAAGAACTGCAAAAGCACGCAAAACACGTTACCAAGGTCGAGGGATAGTAGCTTGGTGACATTACTCGTGCATTACAACCACCCTACTATTCCATAGGGGCAGTTGTCCCGCTACCTGTAGTATTTGCATGGTCAGCATGTTTGAACGACTAGTGATTTTTTAATATTGTTTAAGGTTAAATGTGTTTATGCTAAAATGACGACATGGCGTATTTTTGTGCTGACAAAAGCAGTGTTCAAGAAGACTAAGCAGTTTTGCCAGGCGTCTGGAGCGCTCGTGAATATGGTCAAAACTAAGATTTGGTCAATGGAGAACAAAACCTTCTAGATTTGGTGGTATATTAGAACAGGGCACCGCTCGGGCACCTTGTGCCTTTGCATCGAATACGGAACACTGGGCCGCACACAGTGCTCGTCAGCAGTCACGCTTGTCAAGCGCGCCTCGCAAGTATGGATGGGGTGAGGAGAACTTTACGTGTTCGCCTGTGCGCAGCTAGGTCTTCCTTGTTGCAAATGTTATTTACGTGTGTCAGGTACTAAACTGCTCGTGAGATAAAGATCAGGCTGTGCATAGAGTATTCTCCACATTCATGTGGTCCCAGGGTATCAATGGGAACCAACGCGCAGGGATAAATCATCCCACCCATGAGCAGTGGGCGTGCGGGCTGACCAGCTCTCAGCTGGAGACTCAGGAACGCCTATCTCCCGGGCTAGAGTAACAGCGGTCGCTCGCACTTTCTGAACTTAGACGAGGTCACCCGCCTTTATTTTATTTTTGTCGTCTCAAGCAAATGTTTTTACAAACAAGAACAACACGTCCGGCAAATGCACTTGCCGGACGTGTTGCTGTTGTTTGTAGAAACAGACGTGTTGTTGCTGTTTGTAGACCATGGTCACTAGTTCTTTGCCAATCACAACGTCATAGAAAGTGCTTAGGTGTCCTCGTGATTTTTAAATGCTGCAATAAAGGTCGCAAGCAGTGCAAGGTGCAAAAGGAAGCTTTATTTTGGTTTTATTCATCAAAATGTTGCAACTAAATGTAATGAGCTAACTGGGCGCTTCGCCGTTTAGTTTTTAAAACCGCAAGTGTGAATGACGGCTGCTTCAACGGTTGGTTCTAAAAAAAGGAAAAAAAAGTGAGATAAAGCAATTTCTGTCTACCTATGTGTTGCGCTTCAAAAACATGAGCTGCTCGAAAGATGCGCTTGACAGCCGATGTCACTTCGCTCTCTCGTGCTCTATATTCGGAAAAAGACTAAATTTCATTCCCATTCCATTCTGTGCAAAAGGCGCTTAATTCCATTCTCATTCCATTCCTCGAAGCGTTGTCCCCATTCCATTCAAGGGTCGCGAAAATGTGGAATTAATCCGGAGTCATTCCAATTCCGGAGCGGCACTCCGCAACACTGCTACTAACCACCCCTCGAAGAGTGAAATGTACCCGCGAAGGGTGAAATGTCGAGCTTGACGGCGCTTCGCGCGAGTGGTTGGTAGTGTCGATGGATAAGAGAGCAAGCGTATTATCAAGGCAGTATAGGGTCATTACCCTGCCCGGAGACGATGGTGTCAAGGTCGGTGGAAGAAACAGTAAGCTGAGATACTGAGCTGCAGGTATTGTCGTCAACCAAGGGAGAGCGCGAGAGGGCGTCGGCGTCCGAATGTTGTCGTCCACTGCGGTACAACTCGCAGACGTTGTAGTCCTGCAGGCGAAGTGCTCAACGGGCAAGGCTGCCAGAGAGATCCATTAACGACGACAGCCAACAAAGTGCGTGTTCGTCCGTTACGACACGGTCGGCCATATAAATACGGCTGAAATTTAGTAAGAGCCCAGATGATCGCAAGACATTCTCTTTCCGTCACGGTGTAATTGCTCTCGGCTTTGGTAAGCGTTCGACTTGCATAAGCCACAACATACACAGCGAACCCTGCTTTGCGCTGCGCAAGGAGAGCGCTGTGCCCAACACCGCTGGCATCTGTGTGCACCTCTGTGTAGGCCCTCGGGTCGTAATGGCGCAAAATTGGGGGATACGTCAGCAAGTGACGGCGATTCGCGAACGCCTCGTAGCACTCTGGTGACCATGAGGTGAGGGGCCTGTTGGTGAGCCTCGTCAGGGGTGAAAGTATGGTGGTGAAATTACGAATGAAGCGTCTGAAGCACAAACAGTCCAATGAAACTAAGTAACTCTTTGATAGACGTTGCATTAGGAAATTCCGCAACGGCCCGAGGTTTGCCAGCGTCGGGGAGAATTCCATCCTTCGATACGACGTAGCCAATTATCGTGATTTACCTTTCATAAAATCGGCACTTCCTTAAATTTAGTTGGAGGCCGGCGTTTGATGAGCACTTCCAAACACGCCCGAGTCGAGTCGATCGAGGTGCGTGGCGAAGTCGGGAGCGAAAACAACGAAGTCGTCAAGATAACACAAAACACGTGCGCCACTTCAAGCACCGCAGAACTGTGCCCATCACGCGCACAAATGTCGCGAACCCAATACAAAGACCAAAAGGCATGACGTTAAATTTGTTCAAGCCGTCGGGCGTGATGAATGTTGTTTTCGACCGATCGATTTCTGCCATGAGCAACTGCCAATACCCTGAGCGCAAATACAGATATGAAAAGAATTCAGCTCCTTGTAGGCTGTCAGTTTGATCGTTTATGCGAGATAGGAGGTAATTGTAGCGAAGGGTAACCCTATAGTGGGGCCTCCACTCTAGCTCTATCTACTGGGTCTTTCTCTACCGTGCAGTGCTCTTGAACGTCGCTCATGCTCGGGGTCCCTGAATGGACCATTTGCAAAAATCTGCAAGGCGGCTTTCCTGCAAGGTTGTTTTCCAACCAAAAACTCTCAATCCCCGACTGCTTTTCTTGCTCATTCCGTTCTTGCTTCTCTACCCCCTCACCCCCCCCCCCCTTTTTTTTTTCTTACGAACGACGGCTGCCTTGTCGACCTAGCGAAGGCTGAGGGTTCGTACGAGGCGGCCCCACAGTAATTGGGCGCGAGGACATACCGTGGCGCCGCCATGCGGAGGCATCCCTGTGACGTACTGAGTTGGATTGCTCCGCCAGGCCACATGCGCTCAGGCTGCAGCCGCTTCCGCGTCTCCTGTTTTCTTTATTATTATTGAGTTTTAGTTCGGCAAAATCGGTAAAATACTGCTGTGGCTTCGTCCCGGACTGCACGAGATGGACAATAACGGCTCTGAAAAAATATTACGTTAGTCTACGCCCTGACTGCCGGCGTCGTCTGCTATGGCCACCGACATGGAAGCCACGGGGACCGAGCGCGCTGCTTTTCTAAAAGGTAAACAACCGTTTTGTATCGAATTGAAACTTGCCATCAAAATATGGGCTTTAGGGTGCGCTTGCCAGACATATTTTGCTGCAAGAAATGCGTCCAGCGTGTAACTGCATTCGTCGTCGGTGTGCATCTAAAAGCGGGCCGCGGTTGACTCGACAAAATATGGCATGCGCAAATTTACATTCGTGTTTATTACACATAGCCTTATAAAGCACGACGCGTGCGGTTCTCCGCTTGGTGTGAAGCAACCAAACATGCTTACAGCTGCACAAAGCCGCAATCTTTCTCACTGATTGGAGGCAAACAACACGATCAAGAGCCATGTGCAAGCAAGCGCTTCATTCATTCTACGTGAACAGAAGTTTGTCTGCGGCCCGATTTCGATATTTATCTCTTGCTTTTTATTGCTCGAAGCTTCTACGGCTGTCACACGGTGCATTTTCGATCGCCATCGAGCCACATCGCGATGAAAATTCTCGACGATCGACTCCGTTCCCCAGCTTGCACAAAGGGGCCAATCGCGATAGAAAAATACGCTGCCGATAGGGCTCGATTGCGATAGCAAATGCACTGTGTACCAGCCGGCCGTATTACATTGCGCATTCGAATGCACTAAGATGCTGCAAGATGTACTTTACCGTGGTCTACATGGCTATTTTATGTTTTTCAGTGAAAATACCAGTGTCCAGCATTTACAACTTCATTGACAAGCGGTACGACACTTCGCGTCTGCTGCAAGAAGGTGAATCGGTATTTGAAGCTCGCCACGTTGTCGCTTGTAGCGTAAAACATCGTAAAGAAGAAGAAGTGACACTGGCTGGGCTAATTCTGCAGACATCATCTATAAACAAGGAACCTCATGAGTTGGAAATTACAGTAAAGGAAAGACAGGTGACAGCGGCATCATGCTCTTGCAAAGCAGGGTAAGTGCAAATTATCGCCAATAAAATGTTTGTAATCAAGGGATATTGAGACCTTTACAGGGGCGTAGCGAGACATATTTTTCGAGGAGGGGGGGGGGGTTAACCATACTTTATGTATGTTCGTGCGTTTGTATGAGTGAGTGTATATATAAACAAGCAAAATTGAAAATTTTCAGGGGGGGGGGTTGGCTACACCACTGGGCCTTTATATTCATTCAGAACAGTACTCGTAGCAAAGACTTTGCAATCTAATAGTGATTTCTTTTTTTAATCTTCATGCAGGCAGCACAAGTGTAAGCACATGATAGCACTACTGCTGCACATTCATGCAACAGAAACGTTTGACGTCCTTTCTTCTACTGATATGCCTCAGCAATGGGGTAAAGAACAGCTGACAGATGCAAGAAAGAAGTATAAACCAAGGTTGATTGCAGAGTTGCCGTGCTCGAAAAAGGTAAGTGATTAATTTAATAGTAAATTATTGCCTAGGAAATGGAGAACCGTAATTGCAGTGGTACGTGAGAGTTGCAATAGCTGCACTTGGCATCCAATAAATCACTAGGCAGTTCTAATCACTTAGAAAGTTAAATGAAGGAATGGATTGATTAGCAGTGCTCTGTCAATTTCCTTGTTGCAGCACATATAAACTGTAACAATAAAACTGAAAAGTATAAACACCATGCCACATAGTAGCCTAAAAACAATGGTAAGGACATAATTTTTTAAGAAATATACACATAAACTGAAGCTAAGTGTTCATCTCTCTTTTTTTCAGCCGAGGAAAGAAGTCAGAACAACCGAAGAAAACATTCTCAAGAGGCTGCTCCATGGATTGCCTCATGTGTGTTCGGCACTGCGCCATAGTGAAGGCAGTAAGCATGCATACGATGAAGCTTGTAGCTGTGATGGTGATCAAGATTATTGCATGATTATTTGGATTTACTCAGTCTTTAAGCAACCACGTTTTTGCCAAGGCTTTTGAGTAATTATGATGTCTGTGTATTCAAGAAGAAATAAGATAGAAAAAGGCTAAACTCTTCATTTTATTCATCTCATCTTTTTTGTACACAAACGGTTCTTAAAGGTGTCACGATGACTCTTTTTGTTTGACAGGAAACAATGCTGGTGCATCAAGATCATCTCATCTAACTGCGAGGCAAGATAAGTCGGAGGGAACGTGCAGGTCTCCAGCATCCCCAGCAACCATTCGACAGGAGAATAGCAATGCATTTGTGGAACAGCAAAGCACACTCATCACACGACCATCAACACTCACTGAAGCAGTTGCACAAGCAATGGCAACTGGAGCCAGGTCAGCAGATGACATGTACAATTACATTCAGCATACATTCACAGACTCAAACATAGAAGAAATCACTTCCATAACCACACAACAAGCAGATTCACTGCACTGGATGCTGTACAGAAGAGGGATGGTGACAGCCTCCATTGCATATTCAGTTTACACAAGGGTGCACACATTAAGGACAAAAATGGGGCCTCATGACGTGCGGCCTCTTTTGAAGTCTATAATGAGAGAGCACAATGTTCAAACTTCTGCAATGTCACGAGGATTTTGCTAGAAAAGACAGCAAAAGAGGTCTACACAGCCATTGGGTCGCATACAAGTCTTATAGTGAAAGACACTGGCCTCCTAATTTCAAAGGAGCCACCCTGTATTGGCGCATCCCCAGATGGGCTAGTCACTTGTGATTGCTGCTCGCAGCGGACTCTGGAGGTGAAATGTCCAATTAGCCTAGATAAATTCAGGCAGAAGGAGATCGCAGTGTCCAAGGATGAAAATGTGTGCCTTAAGAAAACCAGCAAGTATTTCTGCCAAGTTCAAATTCAAATGATGCTTGCAAAAGTTCACAGGAGTGACTTTTTTGTGTTTCAAGACGCTGAACACTTTCTTTTATTTTCTGTTGATTTCGATGAAGTTTTTTGCAATTCTGTTGTAGAAAGGGCCGTGTACTTCTTCAAATCCTATGTTTTGCCACATATAGCACAGTAAAACATTACAAGATGCCTAAGAGGCGTTGTTTAAGCTGCATGCACATCTCAACACTCTAGTTCGCAAGGCCAACTAGATAACATAAACAGTGCAATATAGAATGTAAGGTTTCGTAATAAAATCGTAGTGTTTGTTTGCTTTTGCCACACTGTGCTCTGCGAGGGATGCTGTACTGGTGTTTCTAACTCTTCTTGGTGTTTTTAATGTCACCCACCTGTGTGAGTACTTGAGAGAGCTGCACATTAATGATGTTGAATTTCCTGGTGCCACACTGTATTGAGGGGTGCTAAATTGAGGACTACAGTTATGTTGATCAATAGTGTTTTTAATGTGCAGCTGTCTATGTAAATAAATACTTTTGCATTGCGTCTTTTTCAGAATGTGATTACTGTGGGTAAGGAAGCAAGGTTACACAGGGTGAATCACTACACGAAGACATATGTTACAATGACAAAGAGAGAACAAATGCTTCATACCCCCCCCCCCCCTGCCTATGTCAGTGCACGTTAAAGAACCCCGGGCAGTCGAAATATCCAGAGCCCTCCACTACAACGTGCCTCCTGATGATATGGCTTGGGCATGGCAAACCCCGAAAACTAATATTATTAGAAAACATATGCAATAATGCCATGTAAATGAGACAGAGTTCTATAAACGTGAGACGAATAACTTTTGCTAGTCACAAGAGAAACCTAACGCATAATGCCATCTTTACAAAACATGAGAAGCAAACTATTATAGGTAATGACTGGTAAGAAAACACAAATCAGCAAACAGTGAGAGAGAGAGAATTTTATTTGAAGGCAGAGAGAGCAAACAGTGAAATAAGTATTGAACTGAATTGATTTAATTCAAGTGCAAAATGTTACACTTGCAAAGAGAGGACTAAAGGCATTGACGCCTGACGAGGTCCTCCCACCTGAAACAACAACAGTTTGCACACAAGCACTGACAACAACTGAAGCGACTGAAAATTTACATAAAAGAAGTAATACTTCACGTAAAACTTTGAGTACATATAGGTAAATATAAAATCAAACGTATCATTGTTGAGCACAAAAATCATTGAACACAAATAGCAGGCAATATGCACTAAAAAAAACTATGAAAGAAGTAGTTGACTTATTTGGCGCTTTATTATTTGTCCTGATTTGTGATTTCTTATTATTTCTTCTATACTTTTGTTCTTGTTCAAGAGTGTTGTAATCTGATAGTTCAACGTTTGTGAACCATAGTTTGTCCTGATTCTGTTATTCCTGTAGCTAACATGGCGAAATATATATGGCGGATGTTTCTGAGGGTCATGTAAAGTGAGTGAAAAGGTAGTGTCGTTCTTAAGTGATGTGTCTCAAGAGCCAACCGCAAGGTTTTCAAGTCGTGTACGTTTAGTATACCCAGTTTGCTCCAGTGTTCGTTTGTACTGTCTCGATAATTTATATTACTGAGTACATGTATATATCTAAAAAAATCAGCAAAGAGTCAAATAAAAATACATGAGCATAACAAGATAAAAAAGAAAAATATGCACATCTAATCAAACCAGATATTCAAAGTTACATGTGAAGTATATTCGTATAAACAATACTGAAAAGCAAGACATACAGACAAGAAGTCGCCAGTCGCATGACATCAGCAGCTCGATGGACATAGGTGACCAGGTTGACACCATTTTCATAGATTTCGCCAAGGCATTCGACACTGTCTCACATCCTAAATTATTGCACAAGTTGTTTGCCATACTAAAGAACGTGTCCTTGGTTGGCTGGATATCCGACTTTCTTTCGCAGCGTTCACAGTATGTGTGCTTCAGCTCTACTAACTCACCTTCGATGCCTGTTTTATCAGGTGTTCCCCAGGGTTCTGTGCTGGGCCCCCTCTTATTCCTGCTTTATATTATTGACCTCCCCTGCACACCCCTGTGAAAATACGCCTTTTCGCAGATGACTGCGTCCTACACCATACTGTTAAATCTCCACTGGATCATGCCACTCTCAACAATTCCTTCTCTCACTTTTGTAGCTGGTCCAAATCTTGGCAAATGAATATTAACTTCTCCAAGACCGTCGTTATGTCATTTACCCGACGTTCATGTCCCTTGACTTTTGACTATGGTTTTAACAATGTTAGTCTCGCAGGGTGAACGAATTCAAGTACCTCGGTATCTTTATGACACACAATCTCTCATGGTCTAAACACATTGATCTCACATGCAACAAGGCTCTTAAGAAATTAGGCTATTTACATCGTACGCTCCGTCTTGCTCCTCAAGAAACCAAACTGCTTACCTACAAAGCTCTCATTCGTCCCATCCTCGAATATGGTTGCGTGGTGTGGAACCCACATAAGAAATGTGACATTAAAAAACTAGAATCTGTTCAAAAAAAGAGCTGTGCGCTTTGTATGCAAAAGATATGACAGGGATTTTTCTCCGTCGAATTTTCTTCCTCAACTAGGTCTGACTACACTTGCGAAGCGTCGCCACGTTGAATGCCTGAAATTTCTTTACAATCTAATCAATTCTCCCCGCCTCAACACTCTAGACAGTTATCTTAAGTTCTCCAGACCTTTATCTACGCGGAGCGACCACGCCCTTAACATTACAACTTTTTTCACCCGCACTGACATGTTCAAATATAGCTTTTTTCCTGCAACTATAGAAGCCTGGAATTTGTTGCCCGGAAGTGTGCGTTGCTTACCATTCAAAGAATTTCTAGAAGCATGTTCATGAATGTTGATTTGCTGTTATTGTTTTGTTTTCTTTTCCCACTCCTGCAATAGCCTCACTGAGGCTGCAGTATGAAAAATAAATAAATAAAATAAAAAGTAAACAGGAAAAATTATATCCCAGCTATGGCTCTTCTAAAGCATATTGGGCATGGTTGAGAAGCAATGCGAAACATACTGAAAACTGTTTTCGGTGCATGCATAACATGTTGCTGCATTACTGGCCTTTCTAGTGAACTGGTGGCACCCTGACACTGATGGGGATGTAACGCCCCTTTTAGGCATGTCACAAAGCGATTCACTCATACAAGAACTTCTCAGCACTGAAAATCGGTTTTGACAAATTGACAATTCCTGCAATGACGGTTAAAATATCATCAATGTACGGGAAAAGCTCAGTGCCAAGGTTTCCCGACAGAATCTTGAAAACTTTCATACGCTGAATGGCGCGCTCCACATGAACGCGGGCAGCTGCAATACTCTGGTTTTGTTGAGCTTCACGCTGTGTAAGCTGTTTCTTTTTACGTAAAAATGGAGGGCGAACCATGGTTACATGGTGCTGAAGGCAGAGTTCATCGATCAGAAAGCCCTTGTCAACCATTACACTATCTATAGAAGGCAAAAACTTCTCAAGAATTTTACTTTCCTTTGTAATAAAGGAATCCGATGCCCTTCCACCATATGCCTTGCTCAGAAAGCTAATATGGCCTCCAGGTGTTTCACAGACTAATACCTTAGCTGTATAGGTACCCTTGTACCAGCTGTATGTGAGTAGCTGTGACTCCAGATCCTTTGGTCTTTGCAGTGGGATTTCCGTGCAGTCCAAAACTGCACGCACATTTGGGTATTCCTTAAAATGGACGGTGAGGTTGTCGACAACCGCCTCTTTGCTTGGCCAGAATACTGCGGTTTGTAGTATTTCTGCTAGTGTTGCAATTGTTGCTTTGAATATATCTGCTGCTGTAGTGCGATGAATGCCAAAAAGTACCCCAATTAGTGAAAATGGCACGTTGTGGTGGAGCTTCATCATAGTCATTAGCACCGCATCTTCGTTGCATAGGCAAAAGCTTTTTGCCTGCATAAGCATGCGGCTGTCAGTGTACAGATCACAAAGATTATAAAATAGCTGGTAGCATGGAAGACCAGTGATTACACTTAGGTCTTTTTGAGTTTTTACACGCGCTATGCTGAGTGGCTGATGTCTCTCAGCATCAAGGGTGTTAACTTGAAGTCCAATTTCTCTTCTGAAGGCAAGCGCTGCAGCAGGAACATCTGAAGCACAAGATTGTTAAAACTATGTTGTACAAAAAGTCGAACATGAGCCGAACATGAACAGGTAGCAATAGGACTATCAAACTAACCTTCCAGGCCATCTTCATTGTTAACATCTTCGTGGTTACTGAAGGCGGATGTGCCCAAGCTCTGCTGAATCTCATATTCAGATGATTGTGCCTGGATGTCTAGAGTATCTGCAGGGGGCTTGGGGGTGGGATGTACTGTTGCCAATGGCACGTCTGCTGCAACTAAAAGAAAGATGTGTCTAATTTTTTTCACTATTCGTGTCAAGCTACATTATAAATGTCCCTAATAAAAGGGACAACCACACAAGCAAAAGTAGCACACTTTAAGTTGTGTTGTTTACTCCACCTACCTTAGGTTGCTGTCACATTTCACAAACTTTTACAATGTCACACAGACCTTTGTGTCTTATGCGGTCACTACTTACTGCAATACTTGCTGCCACTTCAACTTTTCACACATATGTAACTGCCACATCGGACCTCTTGCATGTTTGAGAGTTCATGTTAAAAATATACAAACTTGTTACAAAATTGTATGTGATACACTTCAGCTTCAAGACACTGCAGAAGGCTAAGCTGAATTTATTTTGAGCTATTTCCTATGATATGTGTTAAATTACAAGTTGTTACTTTGAATACTCACAAACATTGCCCTCCACAACACTTTTGCAATCTGCTTCCACTGAATATAATGTGTATTATATCTCGACAAACTGAACGAGCAGCACACACAACAGGACTATGAGAAGACAACACTGTAGTCCTGCTGTCTGCACTGTTCTTGAATATCTCCATATTCAGCCACCTAGCTCAAGTTAGTCCTCTTGCATAATATCACTCAAGTCAAGCACTCAGTGATAATGTGCTTTGCAGGATATCGCTGTTTAAAGCCATTACAATGGTTTGTGCCTGCAGTAAAGCTATTATGCAGTAATTAACTCAGTCGCAGGCAATGTGTACATCGGCACTGTGCATCAAAATATGTGCGAATAATCCAAGAAGATATAAATTCATGACCATGCATGTTAACAAAGTTTTCTTCAGATCTGCAAGTTTTGAAGTGTGAGGAGCATTGTTTCATCTTGCTACTAAGTGCGTTGGGCAATAAATGAAGTACCTCATTTTGTTTGCTCACAACTTACTTGTCATTTATGCTTTCTGCAAATGGTAATATGTTTATGTGGGGCCAAATATGCTAAAACAAGAGGCACACGCTGCTCCTACCTCAGCTCAGTCAAATATCAGCACCTCAAACTTCCTGACAAGAATGCAGTTTATACAACCGCGTTCTTGTACAATGCAATTTACACAAACTGAAAATAAAAACTCGTTTATTAGCATCACCAAACAGGACTATAAAAACTTTGATTTAGAGGGCATACGGTGATGTTCAATTGTTTCATAAAACAGTGAACAACTTACAGAAGGCTAGAATAACAGAGAGCTGATCTAGTTGGTACGTATTATGTTAAAGAGACAGGGCATGCAAACCCGTACACAAGAGAGAAGACACCATAAACGGCCTTGGTGTCTGTGGTGTCTTATGGTAAGGCATTTGTGGTGTCTTGCCTTCTCTCTTGTGTCCGTGTTAGCACACCTTGTCTCTTTAACATGAAAGCTTACAGAAGTAACCACAGAACCACAGTCTGTAGCAAATATTTGTCTCAGAATTAAATGTGGTTGATAAGAATAAATTTCACTGCATTCTTGTCTTGTTAACAGCATTTTAGTCACCTGAAAAGATCTACACATGCCACACATAAGTAAATTTCAGATCTAGGAAGTGAAAACTGCCCTATGCGCACGATGCAGGATGCTGACAGATGCTAACCGCGTCTACACAAGTGACTCAAAGCCATGCTGACCGAACGAATGCCCACACCTTTACTCGACTTGGCACGTAGCACCCTAAACACTATGTATTGAAAAATATAATGATTAATTTTAATATGATCACACTAGTGCACCTTCCTGGACCAGTCAATATTCCATTGTAAACACTGCTACCAAAGTATACACGATACAATAATTACAGATGAAAAGCTGAAATTAACACAAATCTTCGCACTTCAGCTTGACTACTAATTCACGAGCTTTAATGCAGTCTCGTATTAGAAATTGCTTTTTTAACAGATAAAACGAAAAGACTTAAGTATTAACTAATTGTTGGCAGCGCATCAGTAAGCATGCCCGAACAGAACCAGAGCAATAATGCCAAGTACTCATTCGAAGCATCGAAGCGGTGTGCACACGCTACGAGCATAAGTACACTGTTTGACAAGCGTGGCACCACGTAGCTGACTAATTAAAAAATAAAAAAATACTAACCACTCTGTTCCTTCCGGATTTGGCGACGCTCAGTACCCGGGCGATCCAACGGGCGCACCGGTAAATTCTTCGACGGCACAGCTCCGGCTTCAAG
Organism: Rhipicephalus sanguineus; assembly: GCF_013339695.2. NCBI lineage: Eukaryota > Metazoa > Arthropoda > Arachnida > Ixodida > Ixodidae > Rhipicephalus > Rhipicephalus sanguineus. The sequence goes on along the minus strand of NC_051177.1, from coordinate 142,479,038 downwards.
GCAGCGCTTTTTCCACCCTGCCGCGGAAGAAACATGTTATGCTAGCGGTTTACGGCCAACGAACAGTGCACAGCGATTGAAACGCGATACTTCTTGCGCCACCGGTAAGCACTGGGGACTGCGAGCTATAGCATTTCTGTATCGCACGAAAGTGCGAGTCCTTGCGATGCATTGTGGCTGCATTCAGTCCCTCGGCGATCACCTACTGCTCACCAGCGGCGTAAATAGAACTGGCCGCCATGTGGTCCAAGCATTGCGTATCACGTATCACTCGCTGAACACTAGTACGTGAACGATCGTCGCACGTCGTCTACTACTCACCGAACATTCGCGCACCCACTCCGTACACGAAGTCTTCTTCGCGGAAGTGCTTGCTGCACACACGTGCGTAGGAGCTTGGTTCCTTGCCCATTCGAAGCTTTACAAGCCATGCGTTGCGTAGTTTTTTTTCTTTGGGGTAAAAGTGAAAGCTCACGCCTGGCTCCGTCGCGTACGTAGAGCACTGTGGCACGGAGCAGTAAAGTACCATGCCGCCGATGAGTTTGACTGCACTCTCCCACAATGTTTACTCTCTAGGTGTCGGCGCACATGAAGTCAGACCAAAACAACGCGTTGCAAAGGCAGAAAAGCCTGGAAATCGCGGTTAAAAGCAACGCGTTCAACCGTGCGCTTCGCTTGCCAGAGCAGATTGAGATCACGTGATCCAACCCTGCACGTCACAACGATTGCAGCGCCCGCATCTCCAGTGGTGGGCCTCGCGTGCAATAGTTGGGGGAAGAGGTCGTTTTGTCGTACTCGCGTGCCTTCCCAGTAAAAGTACAATGAGCGAGAAAAGCAGTCTGCGACGGAGAGGTTTTAGTTGGAAAACAACCTTGCAGTAAAGCCGCCTTGCAGATTTTTGCAAATGGTCCATTGAGCCGTTCGTTGAGCTACCAGTCGACTGGTAGCTCAAATAAAAGCCTTTAGAAATGCGCTTTCATGAAACCCGTGGTATCACGTGTAATCTAATGGTAGACGAGACTACAGCTCAGCCGCTCTCAGACCCATTATCTCGCGCTGCCATGTGTAAGAAACCCTGAGCACAGGATGGCTTGCGGACATGCGTCAACTCACGTTTGCACGTCTATAGTGGGAATCTGAATACGTCTGATAACAGCTTCATTGGCGCAAACATTTGCACGCTCATGCTATGACGTACAAAAAAATTACCAGGCCTGCGCGGAAAGCGCAGCACAGTCACAGCGAAAGCTCGAAGAGCGGCATTTCTAGAGCCCCGTTATAGACTCTCTTGTGGCTACTAATATAACTACACTAGCAACGTACCCACTACGCCAAACGATAATTTTTGTGAAGTTGGAAGCACCCACCACGACATTACTCGTCATTCTGCGGAGAACCGAGGTAGCATCTGTAAATCATTATGTGCAGTTTCTTGATGCGACGGCTGATGACGATGAATAATTATGACTGAGTCTTTTGTAATGGGTTGGAAGCTTTAAATGACCCACTAGTTACGTAATTTGCATTGTGTGACGCCCGCTCGTTATTTTATTCTCCCACCACGTTTTGTAACATACGCTAACGTGACAAAGAGATAGAGAGAGGGAATTAACTTTAGTGAAACCCTGAGGAAATGGATCATGGGAGCCTTATGGGCTTCCTTGGCAACCACTAGAAGTGCACTTGCGAGGAACCCACTACGCTGTAAATCATAATTTTCGTGAAGGAAGGAAGCAGCCACTACGCAATTTTTCGTCATTCTGCGCAGAACCGTGGTACCTGCTAAACACCTGTAAGGCATTATGAGCAATTTGTTGATGCTGTGGCTAATGACGATGAAGAATTATGGCAGAGCCCTTTGTAATGGGTTGGAAGCATTGAACAACTCACTCGTTGCTTAATTCGCATTGTGTGACGCCTGGTTACAGAATTCGCATTGTGTGACATTTGGTTGTTATTTTACTCTTCTACCACGCTACATTACACCTCGACCGTGTGAAGACTGCCTTTGTAACGCCTGACAGTCTCTACCAATTCAGAGTCATGCCGTTCGGCTTGTGCAATGCGCCGGCCACGTTCGAGCGGATGATGGACACGCTTTTGCGCAGCTTTAAATGGTCTATCTGCCTCTGTTACCTGGACGACGTCATTGTATTTGCCCCCACCTTTGAGTCTCACCTCGACCGACTTTCGTCAATTCTTTCAGTGTTTCGTGAGGCTGGGCTACAACTTAATTCATCGAAATGCCACTTTGGCCATCGCCAAGTTGCTATTCTCGGGCATCTCGTTGACTCATCTGGCATCCGACCCGATCCCCCCACAAAGTTCGCGCTGTCCTAGATTTTCCTGTACCCAACT